>NC_091476.1:50951411-51251411 GCF_036971445.1 Narcine bancroftii | reverse complement strand
GTGGATGCCCAATCGATTATGAAAATGTAACCAAAACATTCTTCTTCTTTGGCTTGGCTTCGCGGACGAAGATTTATGGAGGGGGTAAATGTCCATGTCAGCTGCAGGCTCATTTGTGGCTGACAAGTCCGAAGCGGGACAGGCAGACACGGTTGCAGTGGTTGCAGGGGAAAATTGGTTGGTTGGGGTTGGGTGTTGGGTTTTTCCTCCTTTGTCTTTTGTCAGTGAGGTGGGCTATGTGGTCTTCTTCAAAGGAGGTTGCTGCCCGCCGAACTGTGAGGCGCCAAGATGAACGGTTTGAGGCGATATCAGCCCACTGGCGGTGGTCAATGTGGCAGGCACCAAGAGATTTCTTTAGGCAGTCCTTGTACCTCTTCTTTGGTGCACCTCTGTCACGGTGGCCAGTGGAGAGCTCGCCATATAACACGATCTTGGGAAGGCGATGGTCCTCGTTACCTATATTGACTGCCCAATAATAAAATCTGAAATTAGGTAGTGCCATATATCCTTTACTTTATTTGTTTACATTTATACACTGTGTACAGTTTTTTTGCATTACCAATAAATGATAATCCTGCTTTGCCTGCAGGAAAAACAATGTGATGTCACTCTGACAATAAATCTGAAATCTGGTTAGTGCAGCGCTGTTACAACACCAGTGACCTGGGTTTGCATCCAGCGCTGTCTATAACGAGATTGTACGTTCTGCCTGTGTCTGCTTGGGTTTTGTCAGAGTGCTCCAGTTTCCTCCCACCCTTCAAAACGTACATGGGTTGTAAGTTAATTGGTGTATTTTGGTTGCATGGGCTTGTGAGCCGGAAGGGCCTATTACCAAGCTGTGTTTTAAAAAAAATACATTTAAATAAAAAAAATTAAAAAGTAGAATTAGGCCATTCTGACCATAGAGTCTACTTTGCCATTTGAATCATGGCTGATATATTTTGCCTCTCAATCCCATTCTCCTGCCTTCTCCCATAATCTTTGATGCCCTTGCTAATCAAGAATCTATCAACCTCTGCTTTAAATGTCTCCAATGTCTTGGCCTCTACAGCAATCTGAGCCAATTAATTCCACAGACTTCATTTTATTTGGTATAACACATTCAAGAGATAAATTATTTTGACTTTTTTTGCAGTATTCGTTTTACTGTTCAGAAATTCAAAATTTTGTCATGGAATCAAAAGACTGTTTCCTGGAGGTTGTCACTTAAAAAAAAATGCTGTTTTACTGTTTGTCATAGGCTTTCTGGTAAATTTAGCAGAGGAGGTTCAGAAAATGGAACAATTTGCAGTTGATTTTTTAAAAAACTTTATTTATTCGTTCAAAATACAGATAATAAGTAGCATATATAACAATAAACTAAACATGAACATTTTATAAAGAAAAGAAAAAAAAGGAACCCCCACCTTTCAGCCAGCTCTCCTAAGGAGAGCCATAAAGAGAAAAAAAATTAAAGAAAAATTAAGCTTACATATTAAGATCTAATCAATGTAAATCAAAATGTAAATATTCTGAATATAACAACCACTTATTAATAAAGAAACTATAGTTATCACGTGAAACATATGTAATTTTTTCCATTATTAAACAATATTTCATCTAATTATGCCATCTTTTAATATCAATCATATTCATATCTTTCCACGTACTAGCAATACATTTTTTCGCTACAGATAAAGCTAAATATACAAAAGCAAGTTGAAATTTAGCTAAGCCCAAACCTTTCAGAGGTTGCAAACTACCAAATAAAAATACTGTCGGATCTAAGGGTATTTTAATCTTATATAGGTATTCCAGAAACAATTCTACTTTCTTCCAAAAAGATTGTATATATATATCTATACATCACCAAACCGCATGAAAAAATGTTCCAACAGCGTTACCACATCTAAACCACAAATCTGATTCATGTAAACCATACTTTTTTTATTTTTTCAGGTGTTAAGTATAATTGATGTAAAAAATTATAATTAATCATTGCATAGCGTGCATTTATCAGTCTAGTTACACTATCATAACAAATATCTGACCAATCATCCTCAGAAAAAATAAAACCGATCTCCACTTCCCATTTACCTTTGGATTTATCCCAACCCTTTTTATCCATACCATCCTGTAATAGTTGATACATAAATGAAATATAACCCTTCTCTGATACCTTCATAAGAAAAGTGTCAAATTTAATCATTTCAGGTAAAATCATATCTCGACCAAACATGTTTTACCAAAGATCAAATTTGATAATAAAGAAACAAAGAGTTCTGTCAAACTGTCCCTCATCTGATAAAAAGATAAAAAATTATCTTCTTTAAAACAATCTCCCAAATTTTCCACACCTTTAAATTTCCAATTATGCATTGAAAAAGAAATAAGTTGATTATTATACAACGGAGTCAAGGCCGATAATTCACCACTAGAGCCTATCATTTTCTTTTTCTTTGTCCATAACTTCATTAAATGTTTTAATATAGGCACATTATGTTGCTGAAACAAGTTTACATTCCATCCAAACAAAAATTGATGTATTTTAAATTCAGAGATATTTGCCATCTCAATTTTGGCCCAACTAGTGGGCTGATCCAAATCTATTAATGAACTAATAAATTTAAGTTGAGCTGCTTCATAATAATTTTGAAAATGTGGTAAATGTAGTCCCCCTAATTCATATTTCCAAGTTAATTTATTCAAGGCTACTCTTGAAAATTTACCTCTCCATAAAAACTCCCTAACCATTTTATCCAAATCTCGAAAAAAATAGTATCAAGTAAATACGGAATAGATTTAAATAAATATTGCATATGTGGAAAAATATTCATCTTAATTGTATTTATTCTACCCAATAAATTAATAGGTAAATCTTTCCATTTAATCAAATCAGTTTTAATTTTTTTATTAACGGAACATAATTTAATTTATATAAAGATTGATAATTAACATCCAAAATTATATCCAAATACTTAATTCGATCCGTCCATTTCAAATTAAGAATATTCTTATAAGATGAATAATCTCCTTCACTCACTGGTAATATTTCACTTTTTTCTCAATTAACTTTATATCCAGAAAGACGTCCATATTGCATCAGACATTCCTTCAAATGTAAAAGTGATTGAGCTGGATTTGTTAGATACACCAATACATCATCGGCAAATAAATTAATTTTATATTCCTCATCTAAAACTTTCGTACCTTGTATCTGTATATTTTTGTCTTATCAACTGTGCCAAAGGTTCGATCACTAACGCAAACAATGCTGGTGATAAAGGACAACCTTAACGAGTAGATCGGGTCAATTTAAACGGTTCCGAAATCAAAACATTCGTCAGTACTCTAGCTACCGGTTTACTATATAAAGCTTTAATTCAACCAATAAAAAAAGGACCAAACTTAAATTTCTCCAGAACTTTGAACAGAAAATTCCACTCATCTCTATCAAACGGCATCTAAAGATATCACCATCGGATGGTCTGAAGATTGTTGGAATCTATTAATCAACTAATCACACGTAAAATATTATCTGAGGCATATCTATTCTTTTTTTTTTTTTTTTTTTTTTTTTTTTAAATTTTTTATTTTTCACACCATAAATCACAATAGCCATGATATACACTTTTTCTTTTCCACACATTTACAGTGACTTTTTCTCCCTCCCCCCTCCCTCCTCCCAAGCCACCCCCCCATCCCTCCCCCCTCTCATCCATTTTAGTTATACAATCTAGGTTGCATTAATTCAGTTAGACAATGTTGTCATTCAACAAAAATACACCAGAAATTCTACTGAGTCCATTTTTTTCTTCTCTTCTCCTTCCATCAACTTAGGTAATGTTTGTTCCCGGTAGGTTTTCGCTATTGTATTTAATGTAAGGCTCCCATACTTGTTCGAATATTTCAATATTATTTCTTAAACTATATGTTATTTTTTCTAATGGAATACATTTATTCATTTCTATATACCATTGTTGTATTTTCAAATTATCTTCCAATTTCCAGGTTGACATAATACATTTTTTTGCTACAGCTAGGGCTATCTTAACAAATCTTTTTTGTGCATCCTCCAAGTCAATTCCAAATTCTTTATTTTTTATGTTACTTAGGAGAAAGATCTCTGGATTCTTTGGTATATTGTTTTCTGTTATTTTATTTAATATCTGATTGAGATCATCCCAAAATTTTTCTACTCTCTCACATGTCCAGATTGCATGAATTGTTGTTCCCCTTTCTTTTTTACATCGAAAACATCTATCAGATACTGTTGGGTCCCATTTATTTAACTTTTGCGGTGTAATGTATTCTTTATGAAACCTTTCTGATCCATATGAATCAGCTTAGGTAAAAATTTAGCCAATCTATTTGCTAAAATTTTAGCTATAATTTTATAATCTACATTTAACAACGAAATCGGCCTATATGAAGATACTTTCAAAGGATCTCTATCTTTCTTTGGAATTACTGTAATTAAAGCACTAGAACAAGACTCAGGTAATTCATAATATTCTCCAACTTGGCGTAATACATCTCCAAACACTAGAGAAGTCATCATAACATTTTTTATAAAATTTGACCGAAAATCCATCATCACCAGGTGATTTACCCATCCGCATTTCCATCATAGCCATTTGCAGTTGATTTTTCAAGGGCTCTACATTTATTTTAAGTTGGACTGAGGGATAGAAACCTTTTTTTTTCAGATGTTGAATTAAAATGCGTATCAACAGGAATTGTTTTTGCCTTGGTCATTGCATGTTTGTGATTGGATGTGTAACCCGTTAATTTTTTTGTATAAACCGTTTTGAGGTACAATCAGGTTGCCGTGCTATAATAGTGAGCATTGCTACTGTGATTTAAATTGCAAGGTCTTTGTTTACTAAATGAGTACAGGATTAAATATATAATCTTATTTGCTGGTGATGAACTTGAAACAGCACTGATATTTTGGCACTTGGATGGAAAATAGCACAATGTTCACTACAACTTTCAATTGCTGATTTTATTCCAAGAATTGCTATCTCAACAGAAAGAATCATTGTTTACTTTTCAGTTGTCCGTACTCTCATAAATCAGAGGCAATCATTCGTGCAAATGTAATCACAAAGAGAAATTGCTTTCACACAGAGAAAAGTGAATCTTTGGAATTCTAAAGAGGGGTCTAACTGAAGACCAAGGTTAATGGATTTTTAGGAAATTCAAATATAATAGATCATGACAGAATAATGGTGTTTAGTAGAACATTATTTTATTAAACAGCAGAGCCCAGGTAACGGGCCAAACGGTTTTCTCTATTTTTAAATAATCAATTTTTTTTTTACTGAATTCTTAGAATGTTGTTTGCAATCCTGAACTTTGAAATGTCATTTTGAAGGTGTTTTTATTGAACAACATAAATGCTTCCTTTATGCCACTGTGTTTTAATTAATGGTGGCAATATTGCAGCTGCTATAATGACTGCACTGACCAGGGAGGAGCAGAGATGTCTTCCGGTGCACCTCCATAGGGTCCTGCTGCTTAGCTATCCAATCCAACACCCAGAGAGTTCAAATTGCTTATAGAACAGGACCGTCAATTTTATTTTTACATAGAAAAGCACAGAAATCTGTGTCCAAGGTGAGGATGCCTAACATTCAGCAGCCCAGATATTGGATTGATGGCTCTGGGGAGCAATGGACTAGTTCAGCATTCCAGAGCAGGAGAACAACTCCTTCCCACCCATCCTCTTTCTTGCTGAGAACAAAATCTGACAGGTAGGGTCCAACAGCAGCAGACCAGTGCGAGGTTTAGTGGCTTAAGGCTTCAAAGCAAACTGCTGGCTTCTCACAACCAGTTTCTGGGAAGCAAGCACTGGAACCGAGATTCATGATGGAGCCAATGTCAAGCAGTGCTTCAGTAAAGCTTTGGGCACTGACATCTTAATCACATTAGGGATTTGGAACCAGAGACTGAGGACTTTGTGTGATTTTACAGGGCCCACAAAAGAAAACAAATTTTGTGTATTTTGTGAACATGACCAAAAAAGGAATCTTAAATAGTGGATTTTCTAATTATAATTATTGATCTTTGCTAAGTGTTATTTCTTAGAACTATAGACATTACAGCTAGGCCGAACTATTTTTCTGCCTAGTCCCACTGAACTGAACCCAGTCCATAGCCCTCCTTAACTCTCCCATCCATTGTACTTGTCCAAATTCTTCTTAAATATTAAAATTGAGGCCAAATTCACCACTTTAGCTGGCAGCTAGTTCCACACTCCCATCACTCTCTGTGTAAAGAAATTTGCCCTTATGTTCCCCCTAAACCTTTCCCCTTTCACCCTTAACCCATGTCCTCTGGTTGTATCTCACCTACCCTCAGTGGGAAAAAAACATGTACTCTGTCTATACCCCTCATAATATTAAATATATAGAGAGAGAGAGAGAGAGAGAGAGAGAGAGAGAGACCCACCCACACACACATACACCCCAACACTCCTTTCACCTTTTATCCAGAATTCCAAACAACACTGGCACATTTCTTGGTAGAAGACATTCTACATAAGTAATGTTAATTTCCTCTAATAAATTCTCAATTTTCAGGGGGGAGACCATCCCCCAGTCCCCACCCCACCCCCCCTGGTTGCCATCTTTTATCTTCGGTGAAAAGATGACTCTTGACCCCCAGCACCCGGTGGGAAAGAAGCAGGTGGCAGCTGGCTCAATGTGGGAGCAATGGCTGTCTTCCTACTATAATCCCTCACGCAGCGGGAACGGCAGAGCAGTTCCTGCTGCATGGGGGATTATGGATAATGAAGACAATCGTTGCTCCCACATTGAGTCATTGCCACAATCCAGTGCAGTTCTCCATAAACTCGGGCATGACAACACTGCACGCTTGCTGCCAATTTGGGAATTAGATTGAGGGGTGGGCAACGGATGATGCTGCACTGCCGGAGTGTGCCTGGGGGCTGTCCCGATGAGCTGGGGGGGGGTGCCTGAAAGCCATTCTGCAATTTGTGTCTGGCCTTCTGCCCCACTTGGCCACTGGCTCCAAACAGTTGATGCTGGCCACCACCTTTTTGACTGAACTCCCAAGCCACCCCACTGCCTCCAACCTCCACCTGACTGACATGTTGGTTGAGAGCCTCCTGTATGGTGCATGTTGTACAACAGCTTAGCCTGGTCAGCACCCCTCGCACCCCCCCCCCCCTCCCCACCACAATCAATCTGGCCTATGGTGCAAAATAGTTTGGCATCAGCCTTGGGTGTATGGGTGGGGGCGTCCGATGGACGGGTTGGGGGGATGTGACGGACAGCTGGGGGAGTGGTGATTGTCGATGGGGGCTAGGTGAAAGGCATTTGCTTAAAGAGACCAAAATAAAAATGATTCTGAAATCCAGAAGATTCCAAACAATGGCAGGTGTCTAGTCCCAACGATTCGGGATAAAAGGTTAGGTACCTGTACTTCAATTATATGGTTTTTATTAAAAACCCATTTTGAGTGCTATGTTTAGCTTTGGACACTAGGCTAACTTCCATTGTCCCTGCATATGCATACACAAAATGGTATTAGAATTGAAAAGAACATATTTTGAAGACAAATTTTATAAACCTAACTTGGATTTTCTTATTTATGGAAGTTTTGAAGGCTGATTAAATTGTTTAAAATGGCAGAAACTGCATAGTTTTGGTATTGCAGAAATTACTGCTGTTGTTGGTATTTTGAATTAATGGATATGCTCTCAAACACAGTTTGTTTAGGTAAAATGAGGAGGCACTTAGTCAAAGTTTACTGGCAAATTGATTCATTTTTATACTAAGGCAGTGGATTGACTGGAAATGTGCCCATTGGAATTGTGAATGAACACACGTGGCCTTTTCAATCACTGTCTGTTGTCAAGTTGCGTATGTATTTCCAACGGCATCATAAGTAATTCTGACACACTGTATTGGTAACATGACATGCAAAGTGTTAGGTCTGCTTTGTTCATGAATGAGTGAGTCAAACACCAGACTGAGTCGAAATCAAGGTTCTTTGTTCTTTATTGCCGGATTGTAACACTTGCAACTAACAGTGTTAGTTGGAGAAGGCGCATTCTGCTGTTATCAGAAAATGGTGTTTTTTATATAACTTAGGATACGTACTTAGTAAATTATCATACCATGACATTGTCCAATGAATAAACTGTTGCTGTCCCTCTCTGCTAGCCTCCTGCACATCAATTTGTCATCCCCACTCTTATCTTGAGAGTACAAGGTCACAACTGCATCTTGTTACGGCCCAGCATTGGGAGACTCCCTCTACATTCCCAGCTCATGATGTTTTTACCTAACAAAAGGAATGGAGAACTGAAAAATTGTAGCTTGGATTTTGGAGTTAGCACTGAACTGGATGTAATCACTATCGATTTCCAAGTTAAGCTTGTATTTGGTTTATTCATAACATTGAGGATACTTGAGCATTCACAGAAACACCCACAGATTGAAGCTCAAAAGGAAGATTTTTGACCTGTTTAGTTCCATATCTCATTCCTCTTTCCAAATGTTTCTTTTAGATAATTAATGTACTCCCTTTTCAAGCTACCCTTGAATATATCTCTACAACTACCTACTCATGTCTGTGTATTCAGAGTCAAACCATATGCTGCACCAAAAAAAAAGAACTTGTGCCTTGTCACTTTTGTTCTTTGGTCTTTATTCTACATTCCTTTGTTTCGTCTCTTCAGCCAATCGTTCTCAGACTATGCACTGCACATGTTCAGAATTTAGCCCTTTGGCCACCATATTTTTGCCAATCATGATGTCAGTCTAACGATCCCATCTGCTTACACATGCTTGGTATCCCTCTATTTATGTGTCTGTCTAAATGCCTCTTAAATGTTTCTATTGTATCATCTACCATTTTGTACTTAACACCTATCACTGTGTATGGGGAGAAAAAACTTGTTTTGAAAACTTCCTTTGTATATTTCCCCCTCTCATAGTAAACCTTTGCCCTCCAGTATTTGACATTTTTACCTGGGAAAATTGCTATCCTAATATTTGACTAAGCTCACATCATAGCTCATACTCTTCATTCCAGGCAACACCTTGGCAAACTTCTGCACCCTTGCCAAAGCCTCAACTTCCTTCTTGTAATGTGGTGACCAGAACTGCCTTACTCAAGTTTTATACAACTGCAACATGACTTGCTAACCTTTATGCTCAATGATGAAGGCAAACTTCCCATGCACATCCTTTCCACTATCCACATGTATTGCCACTTTCAATGAGCTGTAGACTTGTACCCCAATTTCCCTCTATACATCTGAACCTCAATGCTCCTAAGGGTCTGTCATTCCTTGTATACTTTGCTGTTGCATTTGTCCCCTCAAAATGCAATACCTCATACTTGTTCCATCTGTGATTTTGCTGTCCAAATTTCCAACATCCATATCCTGGCATATCCTTTGACAACTTTCTGCACTATTCCCCTCTCCACCTATCATTATATAATTTTAGATTGTTGTCTCCAGAAATGAGTGCAGGCCTCCACTTGTGATCATCCATTTGTTTTAGAGGTTTTTTGTCTTTTTTGTTCTGATACCCAATATGTCAATTTATAAAGTTCAAGATTCTATTTTCTTTTTAACTATTTTCTTTTCTTTGTCACTTTCAGTGAAGTCTTCATATAAATCTGCACACCTCTTTGTCCTTGTGCCCATTTCAGAATAATGCCTTCTGGTTATATTGTTACTTGTATTTTGGCTGGAGGAATAACTCTGCAGATTGCATTTCATCTGCTCAGGTTGCATTTTTCACCAAGCAACCCACATTTCTTTGAAGTCGATGCAAGAGCATCATAAAATTAAAAATAAATAGAAGCAGAAATAGAACATTAAGCTCTGTGCCTACTTTGCATACAAAGTATCATTACTGATCTTTTGCTTTAATGCCTCTTATTTACACTAACTCCATGTCCTTTTTCCATTAATGTCCGAAAATATATTGATCTCAGTCTTGAATATACTCAGCAATTGAACCTCCATCGACCTTCTTGGTTGATAATTCCACAGAAAGTTAACTTCAGGGTGAAGATATTCCTATTATCTATTTTAAATGGCCAAAGATTTATTTTGAAATACTAACCATTGGTTCTTGACATTGCACCCAGGGTAATTATAATTCCTGTACCCACCCAAATGTGCAAGGCTGTTGGAATAAAGAACAATTACAGGTGATTTGTGAGAGAAATATCCTAAAAACCTACAAAATTGTTTGAAGGCTCATCAGTATAGACGTGGGAGGGTGGGTGAAGGATTTTTTATTTGAAATGCTACTTCTCTTTACATAGATACCAGCTGACCTGCTGAGTATTCCTGAGCATAATTTTAATTTTAGATGTAAGAAGCCATTTTCTCTGGAATGGGATTGTAGAGCAAGATGTCACTATGTCCAGTTAGGACTGAATTAAGAGGATATTTCTTCATACAAAGGATGATTAATTTTTGGAATACCCTACCAAAGGGATTCATTGATTCTGTTACAAACAGATTGATAGATTGCTGGATCAGAGTAATTAGAAATTCTGGTGAAAGGGTAGGAAAATGCCATTGAGGTCGATGATTAGACATGATCTTGTTGAATGGCAGAGCAAGTCTAAGGGACAAATGGCTTAAGCATGCTCCAATTATATATGTAATGATGGAAGGACTGCAGCAGTTCAGAAAGGCAGCTCACTGCCACTGCTTCAAGGACATTTAAGGAAACAAAATAAACATTGGCCTTGCCTACTGACACCTTTGTCAGTATGGATGGGGTGGACAATTCCTTGAAAAATGGTTGAAAAATGAATCTAACCTTTGACCCTAATTTCTAATGAAAAACAAATAAATTGCATTTCATAAAAATGGGAATATAAGTTAGCATAAACTGGTTGAGGACAAGGTAAACCCCATTCTTGGAAGTGTAACAAGAAAATTTAAATATTTAATGAGGTGGGTGGCATCTATGCAAGGTTGGTGGTACAGTACAGGATTTGAATCAGTGGTTAATGGAGAGGTGTGGTATGTAACAAAGCCTTGAATGTAGTTACACCAAATGCAACTTGTACTTCCTGGCTGATACCCTTCCTGCTATTTTAACCACTACTTTCTAACTAAAAAGATGTTTGAAAGAGGCTCATTATTAGAAAAGAGAGGCAGAGGAAAAGAATAAGGCATGATCAAATGCAGCTGACAGACATAGATGGAAAGAGAGAGAGAATGTGTTCTATCAGCGTAGTTCAGATTTGGAGGAATAATTTATTTTTGGGTTCTATCCTTTAACAGTAGTTTTATAAGGAGACAACATGAGTAAAAACCTCTAGTTATTGACTAGACGTTAGCAACCACGATTAATACGAATGGAATGTAAGCAAACAAATTTTGATTTTGTGGCCTTGACTTGTTTCTGGCTGGGTTCTCAGCTAATTTTTAAAAATTTCCTGAATGTTTTTAAATGTAATAATTGTTTAATTTAAAAAAAAATGTATTTTTATATATTTCATTTTCCCACAATATTAAATCATTTTAAAGTATTTTAAATGTCTATCAGACATTGAAAACGGCAAAACAGACCTTTGAACGCACAAGGTGTTAAAAAGCATTCAGGCTTTGGGGCTTCTGAATACAATGTCAAGTGGTCTGGGCGCTATATTTAGGATGGTGCCAGAGCTTTAGACTTTGAAGCTATTGGGAACTATGAATGGGGAAATTTAGCAAGTGTAGTGAATCAGACTGAATGTGATTGAACCCATTGCTATAAATGGTGAATGGGATCCAAGGAACATTATTCATCATATCCTTGCAGGAAAGAGAAGGAACACTTCATTTCTGTAATTTGTCATCTCCTCCAAATCAATGAGAGATGTATTGTTTATTTCAATGCTTTCCAATGTTTCTTGCTTAATTTCAGACACTGATGGTAAATTCAATTTGTGTAAAACATTTGTGCTGAGCATTTTTGGAGTATGGCTGTATTTTTAAGTTTTAGGACATAATTCATATCTAGAATGCAGCTGTACTTGTGAATTCTTATCCATTCTGCTGACTTCCGGTTGCAAATTGCACCATTCAGCAAATGCAATTTATTTGTTGCTGCGGACATGTTGAAAACTTTGTTTTCATTTGACAAGATACAGCACTGATATTTAAATATAATTGTTGCACTATTTGGCTGCAGAATTTCCTGTACTGTAGTAGCGTGTGGATTTTGAGCTGACTTTAGAGTTGGAGTGGTACAGCATAAAGACAAGTCTTTCAGCCAATGAAGCCTCTTCTGAGCATTTTACTATTCTCCCCACACTCCCAGATTATGCCATTCATCATCACTCCAGGGGTATTTTACAGTGGACAATAATTGTACCCACCCTCACTATTTTTTATGATGTAGGACACCAGAGCTTTCAAATGGTTCACAGGGTGAAGGTGTTAAATCCAAGCACACACACAGAGGCAAACACACCTCTTCCCCCCCCCCCCACCCGCCGCTTCCCCCCCCCCCTTTAGGTAGATCCTAGCTGTGTCTTGTGTTCTGAGTTGTCCTGAAAGGCATAAAATGCAAGTTTTCCTTTTGAATGACTATCCACCAATGTAAAGTGACACCTGCTCACAGTTGACATTCATGTTTGTCGAGAAGTCTAATAAACGCTCAAGTCAAAATATGCTTTTCCTAATACTGGTAATATCGCTGAAAAATAAATTATTAATCTTATTGTTATGAAAGATCCTCTATGCAAATAAGTTTTATATCTGCCTATTTTACAACAGCTGCACGGCACTTTAAAATGAATTAGTTTGTTGAGTTTTTAAGACTTAATATGGTTGTGCTTGGAAGTATTATTGCAGGCTTTATTGAGATCAAATTTATCATCAAGTTTATTTGTTCCTTCTCTGTGCGAAATCAAAATTCTATGTTTGTCTGTAGCTATGCAGATGCGCAAGTTGTACTGTATCAGTAAGTGAAACATTATTTTACATTATTTTACTTGTTTTATTTTTGAAATATGGACTTAGAAATTAATCTGCCTTGTATCAGAATAAACAAGTGAAAATCCTATTAACCAGCTTGGTGCATTTTTCTCTGAGTGTTTATTCGATTATGATGCAAGAATTTTATGCACCCTGATGGTTATTTACTTCTGTCTGACTCACCCAGCTAAATTTGGTCAATAGTGGTTTAATGCCCAAAATGTAATTTCAATGAGATTTTGCATCTTGATGGTCTAAGACACACATGTCAAACTCAGGCCGCAGGCCAAATTTGGCCCGTGATATAATCATATTTGGCCCGCAAGATCATATCAAATATGTATTAGAGCTGGCCCGCTGGCCACCGCATTAGTATAGCACATGCACAGCTAATACTACAAATCCCAGAATGCTTTGCAAATGGGTTGGCGCCGGCCCGTCAGCCCGCTAATCGCCCCCACCTCCTCTCTTTACTTTCATTAGCATCTGCGACCTGTCGCCCAACTCACACGTAATAAACCCCTTACGAAAAATGGCCAAACGAAAGACAGAAAACAGGACCTTTCAAGACAGGTGGGAGGCAGACTATATGTTCATCATTTTAAAAGACAAACCTGTTTGTCATTGAAGCAAGTTGTTATTTTTTTGACTTGTTGGCTTGTGAAAAAAAATACATTTAAAAGGAGCTTAAAGGCTAGAGAGAAATATTATTTATTGAATATTTTATTTCTCATTTGTTAATGCTTCTTCTGGAAAGAGTTTAACCAAAACTATTATTAAACATTTATTTTAATAAGAAAAAGTTTAACATTACATATGTTGAAAGAAGAGAAAACATGCAGATGTTGAAAATTTTCAATAAATATTTAATTTGGCCCACGACTTAGTCGAAGTTTTTAATTTTGGCCCTCTGTGAATTTGAGTTTGACACCCCTGGTCTAAGATGACTAGCACTGTTCACTGCTGTTATAAGTCCAGGGACCCCAAAACCCAGCAGCAATAGAAATTCACTAAGACAAATGGTTACTTTTTTTTTTAAACTTTATTTAAAGATTTTATCACAGGAATAAAAAGAAAAATTACATTTAAAGAAAAAATATAAAATAAAATAATATAATTACAATACAAACATCAATAACCTAACTTAATTCAACCTAATCCCCCCCTACATATACAAGAACTAAAAAAAAATCTATATATATATATAAAAAAACCCCACCCTTCCCCTCCCCCAAAATAAAGAGTGAAGAATTAGTAAAATTAATAATATATATAAAAAAAAACACACAGAGAAAAAAAAATAACAAATAAAAATAATAAAAAAAAATATTTATCAAGTCTAAAATATCGTATCTAGGAACATACTTAAATCAAACTTAATTGCATATACTTAACAAATGGAGTCCACTTCAACTTATAAAAAGACATCTTATATTGAATTGAAAAAGATATCCTTTCCATAATTAAACAAGACTTCATCTCTAAATACCACCTATCCAAAGACAAATAGTTACTTAAACAAAAGTTGCTTTTAATTTTCTTTAAACATAAAAACAGAATCAAACTTCAAACTTATAACTATTTTTAACTTGACTTAACTTAACCCCCCCTTCTAATTCTAAGCGCACGTGTATATAATGTGTATATGTTCAGGAAAGTTCCTTGATTCACAGTCCAATCTCACTTCTCGCTTCTCCAAGTTCACTGTTATCAGGCAATTCTTATACTGTGCACAGAATTTCACATTTATGAATTTTCACCAGGCTCTAGTGCACAAGTAAATGGTTACCGCTCAGGAAGGTTCTATTTGGTTTCAGAGAGAGATTTGTTGCTCGTTGGACACACACAAACTGATTTCCCACGATCACCTACTTCAGTGTCTTGCTGAAGAAACTTGCCCCATTATGGATTTTCTAAATGATAACCTCTTCTTCCAGGTCACCACAGAGTTTCTCTTGTTTCCATTATTTTAGGAGAAATACTCTAGACAGCCATTTCGTCTTGTAGGACTACAAGGGTTTTTCAACAGGCTGAACTCAGAACTCACAACCCATCTTCAAAATGGGGTTTTCCACAAGCTTTCAAACGCCATTGCAGAAGTCAGTTCATTCTCTCCCTCTCCCTCTATAAGAGAGAAATCTTGTTTGGTCTTTTCCTCTCTCTCTGCTTGTAAAAACCAGAACCTCTTGCAGGGCTAACTGCACTCCTTGAAAGCTCTTTATCAGCGCTTTGAGCCTGGACTGTTTATTTGCACCTGCCTTTTAAAATTCCTTCCCAAACAATCCCATTGCATTTTGCAATGCCACTCATACCTGCATGACTGGCTTCAGCCAAGCTCTTTCATTTTAAATAGGATATGAAGTGTTACTCTGTTTATGAAGTGATCTACATGCTAAACCCCCACAATCTATCTTTTATAAAGACATATTAATATATAATATATAATATAAAATATAATATGCCCTGTAACACTGCCAAGAGTTTCAAGCAAATTGATCCAAACTGTGATTGTAGTCACCACACGGTCCAGTAGTTTCAGCAGATTCCCTTCAAATTTAAGGGAAATGCCAGAAGACGCTGCAAAATAAGAATTAGTTTCATGTTCAAAAGATGAGAAATGAGTGAGAAATATGAAAATATGAGATTGATATGGTGTTAGAAACTATTTCTACCCAAGTTTCACAGGGTACATCTTCAAATCAACTTCAGAGGAGCAAAGTCTTTTTAAGCTAACTATCTGCAAAATAGTCTTTGAAAACCTCAAATTCACGCCAGCATCAATTTTTGCAACCAGCGCACAAAGGAAATGAATATGTGCACAAAAGGTTAGTTACCTAAAAGAATGTAGTAATTAATAATTATACTTAATTAATGCAATTATACATGTATTCCCACCTCACTGACAAAAGGCAAAGGAGGAAAAACCCAACACCCAACCCCAACCAACCAATTTTCCCCTGCAACTGCTGCAACCGTGTCTGCCTGTCCCGCATCGGACTTGTCAGCCACAAACGAGCCTGCAGCTGACGTGGACTTATTACCCCCTCCATAAATCTTCGTCCGCGAAGCCAAGCCAAAGAAGAAGATTAAAAAATGCAGTTTTATTAGCCATGAAATAGGCTGTGCCAAAATTATCTTGAAATAATTTCAAGTTTACATTTGCACGAACATTCAGTGCGCAGATATTTTTGTCACAGGAAAAAAAGCCCACAACATAAGATTTTTGCATATATTGGAGCTTTGTTGTCCATTGCAGAAATCTAAAAATATCTCAAGTCACAGTGAGCAGCACTCTTGTTTAGTCAATGAAACCTCCATTACATTTCAGATCCCTGAAAAAGAGCATGCATCCCACAAGTATACATCCTCACAGGCACCTCTTCATCAACTTTGTGACATTTTCACGTGGAAATGTCTTTCTGGATGCAATGCTCTTTGGAAGCTTGTGCAGATTCCTCTGTTACTTCACTGCCATTATAGTTGCATTTCCTTGCTGGCTTCTCCTCTCCCCTGCTTCCCAAAAATCATGGTAATTTTAAGGGCTGCTTCTTGATGTCAGAATTGTGAGGAAAGTTGCTGCCAACATGGGAAACTTGACCTCATATTTTTATAGCTATACCGGTAATTGTTTAAAATACTGTTAGAGAGATGGCTAACTGCACTTTAATGCTGGAAAAAAATAGTAGAAGTGAATTTCTAGATCTTAATGTCCATTTTACATGCGATGAGAATGAATTTTGAACCCAGTGACATCCATTATGACATCATAGCTTGACAACAGAAAAGAACTTGCTGGGCTCCTCACATTGCAGCAGGTTTTTAATATGTATGTCAAATTATTAATGTATATGTATTTTTTATATATATCAAATTATTTTACTTTTGGAAGAGAATTGCTATCAGAAGAGCACATGGCAGCTTTCCCAACAGGTTGTAATTTTCATTAAGTAATTACATCCTAATTCTGGGCCCCACACTTTAGGATAAATGCTCGGCGGCAAAGGGAAATAGGATCAGGAAGGGCATTCATTGGTAGTGCTGGGAAACAAAAAAAAACTATGACTTTTGATGGTATGGAGAAGATTGTGGAAAGATTGGATAGTTTTCCTAAATTATGAAAAGCTGTTTCTACTGTCAAGTGAGCTAGTAACTGGAGGACATACCGTTCTGAAAAGAAACTGGATGGATTTGTGAAGGGAAATGTTTTGATTCAGTAAGATATTATATCTGGAGTGCACTCTCCAAAAGGTGGTAGATGCAGTTTCTATAACGATTTTCAAAAGAAAATTGATACATCTTTGAAAACGAATAATTCACTGTGATATTAGCAAGGAACAAACTAATCTTAGCTAATCTTTCTAAGTTAATTTAAATAGGATATAATCTGAAGGTTTCATTCCTAATGGAGACCTAGTCGATAATTCATGGATTGGAATATCAGGGCTGCAATTCTGTAGATTTATTTTTTTATTCTTTGATTATCCATTGGCCAAATTATGCATTTCTGGTCATTATTGCTTGTCACCCAAGTTGCAATTCCCCATTCTTTGACAAATGTCTGCTCTTGTGTAAGGATTTAGGTTGTGATGCCCAAGAAGACAAATGAAACTCCTAATTTATCCAATGTAATTTATCTTTTCCCTTTAGAAGTGACATTGGACATTGAAAGGGATTATAAATCACTCCAATCTTTAAAATATAAGACGAGTACAAGATCACTTTGATCTATGGAAGGTTTAAGTATTATATATTGCTCTGAACTTCTCAAAAAATGGTATCAGCAAAACCAAGATATCTTCTTAGTTTTGGAAGGAACAGAGCATCATATATTTAAATGGAATATAAAGAGGACCCTGGTGGATATAGAACTGGATTTAATGATTGGATAGAAATAGGATTTTGAAATAAGGTAGTATTTCTCAACCCATTTTTTTCACGGACCCTTTGTGATAAATGGTTTTATAAGTGATGCATCAAAGACAAATGTTTTTAGAAATCAAGAAAGATGTAAAACAAATTTATAAATGTGACAACAAAAATCAAACATTTCCCACCAAAACAAATCAAAAATTCTGTTTGGCATCTGGGAAAAGATTCAAGCTCTCTAGCAACATGCCTGCATCCCAGCCCACTGGTGGTCAGTAGGCTTGCTTTAGGTGGTCCACAGTAAGTAGAGGAATAATTTTTCCAAGGAAATATCTTAATAGTTTTTTTTTAAAAATTAGGTGTTTTTTAAAATACAATTTATACAATTCCCCTCTGGGGGAAAAATAAACAAGGAAAGTTAACATTTATTTAAAGACAATTAAAAGTTAGGGAGGGAAAAGGAATGAGAATGGTTTAATCAGATGCTGTTAACTTTGAAACTGAGGCAAGGTGTGAAAGGTAAGAGTTAATGGGGTTGATTTTGACTTTTGGGCGATCAACAGGCAAGAGCACAGAAGGAACTCATCCGTACTCACAGAGAAGAGGCAACCACGAATTTCAGTCACCGGCCTCATTAACATCGGGCCACAAGTTGTGGGGCACCAAGCAGACATCCTGATGCAGTTCGCAGGATTAAGGCTGGCCAATATCGGACCACCTCAACTGCCATCAAGGTATGTGTGGGTGAGGCTGGGTTCTCAGGGTAGCAGTGGCCTTGTCCTCTAGAGGAGAGCTTTTGAGTATTTATCTGTCTATTATTAAATAAGTCCATGAGGTTGAAATTGGATGATTGCCATGCTGAGTTAATTATATGACGAGACAAAATACGTCATGGTTTTGCTGCTCAGTTACTCAGAATCATGCCTGGGTTTTCCACTCTCAACCTTCTGTCCTATCAATGTACATCAGGTACCCTGGTAGGAAATGCATAGAATTCCCTTTCCATTGGACTTTCAACTACTTTGCTCTGCATCCTACCTTGTAGCTGGGGAAACTTGTAGAATTCCAAGCACTAATAGGAAGTTATCAGGAAATTAATTTCAAATGTTTGGTGATGTGAAATTCCTCCAGCTATTTCCTGACTCTAATCTTGTGAAATGTTGATTCCATAGGATGCTCATGCGAGGTAGTCATCCAAAGCAACTGGATAACTGGCTGATTTAAAGATGTGCCAGATATTAGATAAGACATACTGACTTCTTTTGATTTTCCTTTATTTTAAGACTAGTCTCTTGTTCCTGCAGTCCTACTTTTATCTGGTACTCTTGCATTATTATTATTAAGATCACCAGGTTTGCTTAAAGGAATGATATTGATTAAGAAGAAATGGAAGATCAATGATGGAATGCAAAGTAGATAGACTGTGATTATCCATGGGACCCTCTCATTTTTTTTTGCAGGTAAATGGTGAGCACATCTACATAAATATTGGACAGCTCATTTAATGATGCCACCATGATACTTGTTTGTCAAATATGATCATCAAACATTTAATCAGTATTGTTTTTCCTGTGTGACATTGATTTAGGATGCTAAAATTGTCATGTTTATGTCACATGGTATTAATTTGTGAATAGATTAATTTTATTGCATAAAAAGGAGATAAATTAGTTCATAATGAACTGTAATTTAGGTGGTAGAAAGGTCTATCTATTATGAAAAAAATGTGTATTGAATTGAACTTGAAGCAAGCCTGTTTCGATTGATTTAGTAGTTTTGCATAATGACATTCCAGTGATTTTCTCCTTCAACTCCATGTTTTTAATAGCTTACATAAAATCTATTGTATGTTTAAACAATAGCATTACATATCCCAAAGGATATTTTGCCGAAAGAAACTGCAGAGTCCAGATCAGGGATCAGGCAATTAAGCTGCAATATTTTGCATTTGTTCCAGTGTATGCTATAATAGTATGACTAAACTCTATGCAGTTTTGTAAGAAATGCAGACACATGATCAAGATTGTTTATGTATTTTTTTTAAATCGGTTCAAGATAAATAATAAGTTTGCTTTGAAAAAACCTGCATTTATGCAGGTCAGCTGCCAATTATTGTTACATCGACAACTTAGTGGTATTTTGTATGCAGTGAGATTTCATGGTTTCATATCGGCTTGTTTTAGTGTTGTTGATCTGGTTTAAAAGATGATTATTGGCCATTGTATCAAGGGGACCCTATTGGTCTTTTGAAATAGCCTAGTAATTTGTTACATCCACTATAATAAGCAGAGAGGTATCTGTTTGCATTTTTATTTGAATGACAGAACTTCAATCAATGTTTTGTTGCAGTGATGAAGGACCATGCACAACCAAAAGAGCACATTTGTAAAAGCTTCAAATGAGCTTCATGAGAAATAAAATTCATTTTTCTAAAAATTTTGCATCACACACATTTGTAGTGTGGCCAATGTTCATTGATTTATGAGGCTAATGTGGTATGATTTATATTTATCATTTGCTAGTTTGTCCCCGCTACTTGGAGGTTTTGTTTTCCAATTTTTCCTTTAGAACAGTGGTTTTCAAACTTTTTCTTTCCACTCACAAACTACCTTAAATAATCCTGGTGCCATAGGTGCTCTGTGATTAGTAAGGGATTACTTAAAGTGGTATGTGAGTGGGAAGGGAAGGTTGAAAACCGCTGCTCTAAATCTAATTGTTACTGAAATACTTTACTTGAGAAAAATGGTAATTTGTCCATTTACTTTGAAGTTATGAAACTGTGCACATGAGTCAAATAGGTACGATTATCCTTTACTAATCACAGAGCACCTATGGCATAGGGATTACTTGAAGGTGGTATGTGAGTGGAAAGATAAAATTTGAAAGCCACTGCTTTAGAAGGATGTAAACTGGCATGTGTCAGTTCTTCAATGATTGACAGGTTATTTGTGCATGAAGATGAATGCCTTGCTTTAATTTGAGCAAGGAATGGAAAAGTAACCATGAGTGCTGGTAAATAACTGGGGATTTAGATTGTCAAACTCCAGCAATCTGATAAGGGGTCCCTGAGGCCCATCTATTGCAAATTGCAACAGATCTAAGCAAGTTCAGCAGGCTTTAGAGCGGAGGCAACATGCCAGCCAAACCAAGTTGGTTTGAAAACACTAAAAAGATAGAAAATATATTTCATATTTCAACAAGTGATGATATTATTTTATAGTTTAATAGTTAGGCTGTTAGTATTGCGTTATCTGTTTTATTTGGATTTGCTACATCAATGATTATTTTTAATTTGTCCTTCAATAGCTCTAAATGAAATGGACATGTAAAGGTAACATTTACAACAATTTTAATTAGCGGGTGTGACATCGATTTTGTTCATAGTTTCAAAAGGAAATACGTTGCATAACTTTTAATTCAGGTGGTGGCCATGGTGGGCCACTGCTCTGGAGGATTGATGAAATTAAGTCAGCTATTTTGGGTGACAGTTATGAAGTGAACACAGAAGAATGGAAGTGGAAATCTGTAATGCCCATGCAGACAAGGAAGGCTAGTCTTCTTCCTTAAATGGGTTCATGAATTGTATTTAATGATATGACAGTTTCAAGGTCACATTGCCACTAACAATTTATTAAAAAAAAATATAGAGGAATGAAATTCCAGTGCTGCTGAGGTAATACAATAACTGATGCTCACCAAATTATTAGTGTGGGACTTATGTTATTATGTGTGTAAATAAGAACTACATTTCCCAGCATGCAATGTGTGTGTGTGTGTGTGTGTGTGTGTGTGTGTGTGTGTGATTGGCCGAAAACCGGAAGTGGTATATGTCAGCAGTTGTGGGTGTTGTCGCTGGAAGTTGGATGAAGCAGCTCAAGGAAAATAAAGTTGGTTAAGTGTTAAACCGACGTAAAGTCGTTCTTCTTGAAAGAACAAGCATAACATGGTGTCAGAATTGTTTGAATGAGTAAGAGAGGAGAATTGTTCCTAAGCATAGATAGTTAAGTCTTCCTACACTGATGCAGTTTACTGGCAATCTATCCGATAATTGGAAATGCTTCAAACAGTGTTTCAATATTTATTTAGAAGCTAATGGAATGGGAGAAACTGATGGAAAATAGAAGTGTTTATGTTTCTTCACCTGATGGATGAAGATGCCTTGGACATCTATAACAGTTTTCAAATTGATGAGACAGCTTTTACTTTGGACACTCTGATGACAAAATTTGAGGAATATTTTGTTCCAAGTAAAAATGCCAAGTTTGAGAGATTCAAGTTATTCTCCTGTGACCAGAAACAAATTATGAGGTTTGGCCAATACTTAACTGAGAAAGACCTATAAATTTGGAGATTTGAAAAATTCACTCATTAAAACAGAGTAGTTTGTGGAACACAAGATAATGGACTTGGAGAAAGACAGTTGTATGAAAAAGATTTGACTCTGAAAAAGTCTGTGAATATGTGTAGGGCAGCAGAGACCACAAGAGCACAAGGTAAGGAGCTGCACGAGATAGAACAGTTAAGGAGCTCCACAGGGTAGACTCAACAGTGCATGTGATGAAAACAGATAAGCAGAGCACCAGGAGTGTCCCAAAGCAATAACAAAGCAAATTGGTAAGCCCAAACAGCAAAAGCAACAGGGGCGGAGGTAGACATATTCCAAAAGATGTGTCCCGCCTATGGAAAGTCCTTGTAGAAATGTGGGAAGAACAATCATTTTACAAAGTCCTGCAAAGCAGGGGATACCAAGAGAAAGAAATGGAAGATTCACGACAGACTGATGCTGCTGCAAAATGGAATGGATCGTTCCAGTGACTGTGAATGAGACTGTAATTCCATTTAAGATCAACACCGAAGTCCAGATGAATCTATTATCCATGGACAATAACAAGACCCTCAATATAAAGAGCAAGATTTATCCTGTAAAACTAAAAGCTACAATAGAGAGAACGTCCCAGTAAAATGCAGCTATATGGTGACCTTCAAATACAAAGGCGACATCTAAGGTCACAGAAAGGAGATCGCAGCTAAAATTATATCTGTGTGCATCTGAGGAGCTCCTCCTGGTGAAAAGAGTTTTTATAATGGCTTCACAACAGATAAGTACACAGCACTCTTGGAAGAAAGGATAACTACATTAGAGAAGCAATACCTTATTGTACAGAAAGAATCAACCTCATTACATGACATGAATGACAAACTGGAAAATGAGTTGGCAAATAAGGATGCCTTCTTACACCAGCTCGAAGACAAAAATAGATAATTACAGGAACACCTGGAATTGACTGAACAGAAACCGCAGCAAACAATGAAACGAGCAGAAACATTACCAGAAGTAGAAGCTGAACTTGTCCAGCGAATTGCACCTCTGACAAAGGATGAATGAAGAGCAGCGTTGCAGCATATAAATGACTGTCAGACACAGTGGACAGATTGTTGACAGAGTCTAATGAGCGACTTCAGCTGTATCTAAAGAATGGCTGCATTAGAGGATAAGTGTATATCGATGCAAGAATCTGAACTCTTAAGAAAACAACTTGAAGAGTTTGTTCAAGATAAGAAATTGGAAAATGCAAACTATCTGCTTTCAACTACAAAGCTTAAAGGTGCCGTCACACTCAGAAGAGGAACTGGCAGCTCTGTTGCCCATTGCAGCAGCTGTGGCCAAGATTGTGAAGCCTGGAATGAAGCTCACAGAGATGTATAATGGATATGTTGAAGCCCAAGATCAATTGCTATTGGCAAAACAGGAAAATAAGAGGGTGAATAAATATTTGGATGAAGTTGTGAAAGAAGTCGAGATGAAGGCTTCGCTTCTGAAGCACCAGCATGAAGAATATGAGGGGGTCCAAATATCTGTGGCGCATCTCTCAGTTAAATTAGAAGATACCATGAAGGAAATTTGCCGTTTACAAAAATACACTGATGAGGCGAATTAACATCCTTCATTACTCAATAAGGAGAATCAGAGGTACAAAATGCAAGTGTCATATGTTTCACAACAGAATAGGGTGCCTTTGATGGAACTAGAAGATGCACGAGGAAATATTTGATGTGAAGATGAAGTTAGTTTTGCTGACATAACCAGTTCCTCTGATTTCTCAGCATCTGGTGACCAATCATAATGTTGAGGAACTGCAACAGGAAAATTAGCAGCTACTGGTGACTCTTGCTGATAAACAGAAACCTCTTCATGGATTTTTAAACTTCAGCTGGATCTTGCGAATGCCCTGAATGAACTAATGAACCCAGAAGTCATCAGATGCAACTGGTGAAAAAAGATTGACCATGGAATGTAGATATTTTTGTAATGTAGTCAGAAGCCCCTTTCACATGTGCATCCCACTAAATTGGCCGTTCATTGCCCTGGGATAGGAATGGGGGGGTTGGCTTTTCACACTTGACCACTCCTAACTGATGCACTGAACACTTTCACACTTTCAAGGAGCCATCCCAGGGGTTAGGACTGTTCTACCTTCTACTGGTGTCATCATGACACATCGAGTGATGGTGGGCCTGCCCTAAATCTTGATCAATGCATTATGATCTTACATCCCTAATTATAACATAATGAAGCTTTATGTACAGCACAGTATGAGGCCTTCAGCCCCTGTTGTTGTGCCGACCTATATAAACCTTTATAAAGGACCGTGGGAAAGTGCTAGCAATAAATAACAATAGCGGACAATTTCTAAACAGGGTGGGAAAGTTGGTAGTGCTATCATGTACAATTTATAAATACCAAGGGGGAAAAAGCGATTTCAAACCTGCCCTTCCAGAATTTCATGTAACAAAGAAAGGGCTGTATGCCCGACTGCATGCACAGAGCATTCATGGAGGGATTTCTCTGCTGCATGGCATTCTGGGAAGTCAGGTCCACCATTGCTTTTTCCCATTGTCTTTATAAATTGTGGGCTTTAGTGCTACCAATTTTCCCATGCTGTTTAAAAATTGTCTACTATTGCTATTGCAATCGTGTCTGCCTGTCCCGCATCGGACTTGTCAGCCACAAACAAGCCTGCAGCTGACGTGGACTTTTTACCCCCTCCATAAATCTTCGTCCGCGAAGCCAAGCCAAAGAAAAAAAAAACTATTGCTATTTATATCCTTCCATTCTCCCCCCCCCCCCACCACCCTACCGCCGCTGCATTTCCCACTGCAAAATTTATACCTTCATTTTAATCTTTTCTTCCTTCACATTCCTGCACTTAAGCAAAAATTTGGGTCATTTCAATCCCACAATGCAATTACCCATTTCACATCTGCTTGATTGCAATGCCGGTCGGTGTCTGCAGATGCCAGGAATTGTACTAGGAGTCGAGGCCATCAATCCCTGGCATGAGATGATGTAATCTGGCACCAGTGTTGAGTTGATTTTGCTTTCACACAAGGAACTTTAAAGGCCATTTGGTGGTTAATTCCTGGGATCACTTGCACGTGTGAAAGGGGCTATAGTATTGTGTTTTTTTTCAAGGGGAAAGATGTGTTATTATGTGTGTTAATAAGAACTACAATTCCCAGCATGCAATGTGTGCAGTTGAAATGGGTGGAAACAGCAAGTGGTATATTTCAGCAGTTGTGGGCATTGATGCTGGAAGTTGATCGAAGCAGCTCAAGGAAAATAAAGTCGATTAAGTGTTAAACCCACATAAAGTCGTTCTTCTTGAAAAAAAACAAACATAAAAGGACTCTGGTGCAGTGCTGGACCCATTTACTTCTAGTTCACTTGAAAGCAGATATAAATTTGTAACTAGCATTGGCATTCACCAGATAATTGAGATGTATCCAGTCGATGGCTATCAAACAGCAATACACGAAAGTGCTGGAGAAACTCAGCAGGTCACACAACATCCAGAGGAAATAAAAGGCAGTCAACGTTTCGGGCCTGAGCCCTTCATCACTCGCAGCTATCAGACTATTTGAATGTGTTCTACTGAAAAAGGTGTGGACATTAAGCAAACAAGAAATTGTTGGAGGAACTTAGCAGGCCAGAAAGCATCCATGAGTAGGAATGGCCAGTCAATATTTTTAGTGTGAACCATTTATCATGACTAATGCAGAATAGGTGAAATTACATGTGTAGTGGGAAAGAAGCTGGGAGAGGGGCTCAGAGGTGATATAGGACAGAATTGCGAGAGAGAGACCATTAGGAACAGGGGTGGGGATAAAAGTTAAGAGAGAGAAACAAATAAGTGCAAGAGTAGGTAGACAGATATGTGGACACTAAGTCAACTTCTCTCTCTCAACAGATTCAGATGAGATTTATTGTCAGAGTCATCAAATACAACCCTGAAATTCTTTTTTCCTCCGGGTGCTGCAGAATCGCCACTAATTGGTAGTGCAAAAAATACTGTACACAGCGTGAACATGTAAACAAACTAAGAACCTTAAACAGATAACAAATGTAAACAAACTGCAATACAGAGAGAACAAAAAGAAAATCAATAAAGTGTACAAGTAAGAGTCCTTAAATGAGTCTCTGATTGAGGAGTGGGTAGCAGCTGTTCCTGAACCTGGTGGTGTGAGTCTTGAATCATCTATACCTCTTTCCTGATGGCAACAGTGAGAACAGAGTATGTACTGGGTGGTGGGAATCTTTGATGATTGTTGCTGCTTTCTGATAGCAGTGTTCCCTGTAGATGTGCTCATTGATGGGGAGGGTTTTACGCTCAGGGGTATTGGCATCCCCATATCAGACCCTGATGTAGCCAGTCAGTACACTTTCTGCCACAACTCTGTCGAAATTTGCCAGGGTTTCAGGTGTCATATCAACCCTCCGCAAACTCCTAAGGAAGTCGGGAGGTGATGATGTGCTTTCTTCACAATGCCGTTGGTGTTAGGGTCCAGGAATGATCTTCCGAGATAGTGACTCCCAAGAAATTAAATTTTCTCACCCTCACCACCTCTGATTCTCCCAGTGATCTGGGTATGATCAGGGTACATGAACTGGCTATTTTCACTTGTTTCTCTTATTATCTACAGAATTAGTTGTTCAAACGTGTGAAGGCCATTAAAACTTTCAGATCAGATACTGTTTATTGTCATGTAATAAAATATTTGTCTTTATGTAGGCAATGATTCACCATTAGCATTTACATTACCCGATACCCGTTGCAGTCAAAGAGAAGCAAAAGAGAGTCCCTAGGTGTTTTTATGGAGGGGTGCTGTTTTGAGGCCGGTTCCATTGGTGGAGAAAAATCTGCACTTTTCTTTTTATAGAGAAGGCCTAAAAGCCTGCTCCAGCATCGCTTTCATGAAGAGTGGCGCCTCGTTTCATCCTCTGGAGCTGATGGAGGTGGGGCGACTGGTGCAGTAATGCCACCGCCAACGTGATGTCATACATACGTGCCAATTGGTAAAGAGCTCTATATGAAAAAATGGTGACCATAGATCTCCACAATTAAAACTAATTTTCTTACTGTGAATTTTAGGCTTGATGATAAGAATGTAACTCCAATGAGTTCCCACCGTCAGGGTTTTAAAATTCGCGCTCCTAAGTTTCAGGCTGTCGGTGTCATCGTGATGTCATCAGCCCACCCCTAGCTAGCCACTTGCAGCGGCAGCACATTTATGGAGCGAGGTGAAGTGCTCTGTTCCACCTGTGCGACCAGCGACCAGCCTGAGGCGGGATCAGATTTGGCGTCTTGGTGCCGCACACAGAAATTTATGGAAGTAGGATCAGCAATGTGAGGGTGGAGAATATCCGCTTTTACAGTCACAATCTTTTTTTCCATAAAAGGACCTCCTGAATGTCCTTGGATATGCCTCTAGCGATTCTGCAGCCACTCAAGACTCCAATTCAGTTCAAATGATCAGCAACCCAAGTCCAAATCCAAACTCCTGACATGATGAGGAAGCCTTCAGTGCCCAAGGCCCTTCAAGAGCTCTCCTTGCCTTCAGCATTCTCGCAAATCCTGGTTCTGATATCTAGTTCTCATGTGCCAGGCTCCAGTAGCCGGCAGCATCGTGTGAGTCCTTTGACCTCATCACCAACAGCCTGGAGCCTGTGTGGCCTCCTTGCCCATAAGTCGCCAACAGCTTGCTCCCTCTGTGTATCTTACACCCGCAGAGCACCTTGCTGGCCACCACTGTGGTTACTGTCCTTGGGGTCATCTCCTCTTCTCCATTTCAAGGTGTTCTCTTCATTACCAGTCCACTGGTCCCCTGGAGTCTGAAATCCTTCAAGGCTGCTACTGAACACAGGTGCCACTATCTTGGGTCCAGACCCCATGGTTGCATAATTTTAAATAAAACACCATTGGCTCCTTTTACAGGCCATTTAAAGCCTGTATGGAGCTGTCAGCAGGACGAGTGAGAGGTAGGATCTTGCTGGGGAATGTCATGACTGCTCTCTCTGGGTCCACACCTCCAGCAGCACCAGTATTTTTCTTTCCCATTGCCAAATCTACATCCAGTATCATTGAATAAATGTTTACTTCAATGTATTTGAGAGAAACAGCAATCTGCTGCTTTAGAATCGGATACTTGGCAGGAAATAGTTGTGTACCAACTCAATGTGGATTCCTTCAGTTTTCAGTAAGGGTGCAGGATTATTGATGATCCGGAATTCCTCTTGACTTGCTTTTTAGTGATCAGGGACTTTGAATTTCAGAATTTTGTTGGATGTCAGAAATTAGGAAAGTGGCACTTAACTCAGACAAATGTGAGATGTTAAATTTTGGTCAGTAAATGTTAGGACCCTGGCAAGTGTTGTTGAACAGAGGGACCCAGGACTATAGGTTTGTTGTTCCATGTAAGTGATGACACACATGGTGAAGGTATTTGGCATGCTTGCATTCATCGTTCAGGGCACCCAGTACAGGAATTAGGATGTCATGTAACAACTAAATAAGACATTGGTGAGAGCTACAGGAAGGTTATTATTAAGCTGGAAAGGGTGCAAAATTTTCATGAGAATGTTACCAGAACTGGTGGGCTTTTGAATTATAAAAAGAGGTGGATAGACTAGGATTTTTCTCCTTGGATCATATGAGGCTGAAGGGAGAACTTGTAGAGGCACAAATAAATCATAAGGGATATAGGAAACATAGTCATAGTCTTTTCCTTTGTGTGTAGGAATCTGAAACTGGAGACCATGCATTGAAGTATTAATATTTAAAAGGGACATGTGGCATCATTTTTCCTACACAGACAGTGGTGGGTATGTAGAATGAGCTTCCAGAGGCATTGGTGCAGATGGGTACGATTGTAACATTTAAAAAGGATTCATAGAGGTACAAGGGCAGAAAAGATTTGGAGGGAAATGGGCCAAATGTCGGCAGATGGGGTAGCTTAGGTAGACAGCTGAGTTCATATCGACAAGCTGGGTGAAAGGCGTGTCTGTGTTGTAAATCTCGCTAACTCAGTATTGAAATTAAGAGGAATAAAATATGAAGCCAATTAAATTATGTTTGATCTTTATACCAATGGGTTGGTGTCAGTCATTGAATTGTGGATGATTCTGGACACATGGCAATTCAGAAGATTTATAAAATGTGTGTATGATATACTTGTATGTTCTGAGACACTTTGTTATGTGGAGAGGTTGAAAGAATTAGACGATTGCTCTTCTGTAAAGAGAAATATGAGATGATTTCTGTTTTTAAAGTGATGAGAACTTTGTGTGGAAAGAGAAAGGCTGCACCCATGATTGATGCAGTTAATAAAAATCAGTAATAGTCAATTTGAAGAGTTAATAATCAGTAATCATAACATTTGAAAATGTAACTGACTTACAGTTGTTTGATCAAATGATGAAAACAGCCATTTGTCTCTTGTTTTCTCAACTTTAAGAAGAACTCAAGTTGTGTTCACTGTGTGATGTTAAGTTTGAGAAGATGAATCTAGAAAATAACTTTCAGAGCAGGATAAGGAAAGACATAACCAAATCAGCTGAAGCTGAATTTACCATCGATTGGTAAGCTTTTCGTATAAAGATTGATGATTATATGGAATTATATGGAAGTAAAACTTAAAATTCAAGAATTGAGTTTCAATGACATTTAGCAAAACTTGTAATGATGAAGAAATGCTGAAGTGCTCCTCTGCATGGTTTCTTAACTGCAAATCATTTTGAAATGAAGTACTCCAAATCAAAGTTTCTGCATTTGTAGATTCATTCATGATTAATTGAAATGATCTTAGAATTGGGATAGTTGGGATAGAACGTCAAAACACAGAGGCAAGGTTGGCGTAGCAGTTATTGGATTGCCTTTACAGCACCGACGATCAGGACTTGGGTTCAAATCCCGCACTGTCTGTAAGGAGTTTGTACGTTCTCCCCATGTCTGCGTGGGCTTTGGGACTCCAGTTTCATCCTCCCACCGTTCAAAACATACTAAGGGTGTAGGTTAATTGGGTTTAAATTGGGTGGACTCAATGCTATTACCATGCTGTTTTTCTAAATGTCTAAATTCAGTCTTAAGCCCATCAAAAGATTAAATGAAAAGTGAAGCCATTAATATTGTACAAAAATAATCTTTTTTGCCTTTTCACCCAATGATTTAGAGTCTGAGAACTCTCATCTCAAAACTAAAAAAAAACAATAGCAATAATTGTGGATAAAAACTGGAGTATCAGAAAAAAGGAACAACAGGAACAATTTATTGAAAGAGAGAAGAGGGAAAATACAAATAAAACCAAAGCGTAGGAAAGAGCAAATGAGATGGGGGGGGAGGGGAGAAACAAATTTGAGAATTAAAATCAGTGGGGTGAAATTGAAATGAAAATAATGAGGAATGGCAATAGAAATATATATATATATATATATACATCTTTCTAAACTGTACATATGGAGACTATTAGAATATACTAATTTGTCATTGTTGACATTTGTGTTTGTCTCTTGATTTATAATTTATTTGCTTGATCTTAACCTTCCTACCTTTGGTCATGAACTGCAATATCTCTTGTGAGTATCTTTAGTAGCTGCTTTATAATGCCCTTCTGCATTTTCACATTGAAGCTTGGTTCCAACTGTAAATTCCAAATAATATGGTTTTGTTGACCTGTAAATGGTACAGATCAACATTTCTCAACCAAATAACAAACAATTCCACTTCAAATATATATACTCTATTTGTTCATGTAAATTCAGGATCTAACCTCACTTTTCTTTATTGTGACAGAGGAGGTGCTGGCGATGAGAAAATGGATAACTCTCCACTTACCGGGGATCTAATGGTAACAGGACTCCTTGAGAGGTATGTACAATACATGTAGTTGCATATCATGTGGTTTGAAAATAACTTATTCACAATGAATTGTTTTTTTTAATGTTTCTTTAATTTTTTTAGTTGTAATGCCCATCTTTCATGGCTCCTTCATGTAGCAGTGACTGTCATGTTCACTGATAAAATACTTGGTTTTGGGCAATACTGGTTTTGAGGAACCAGTCTTGAATATTCACACATCAGTGCTTGGCTCAATGTTCCTGGTGATGTGGATGACATCAGTCTTGGAACAAAGAACAGCTAAATGACTTTGTCAGACATTTTGTAAACATGGAAGTTCTAACAAAAGATACACTCATGATAATAGGTTTTATTTACACAATGCCACACAGTATGCAAGTAGCTCACCAGTATAAACATCATCACCAATAAAAAACCTGCTCTAAAAGATAATTGGAACTTGTACATTGGAAATAATGTTTTAACTGGAGTCATGGAGTGTGTGCATTAATCATGGTTATAAATGAAAAGCAAAACAGAATAAAGAAGCATTGTAATGTTTATGTAATATATTGGGTGTCATCAGAATATCTGTACGTATAATTTTCAAAATACAATTAAAGATAGAAATCTATTTCACATACCAAATGGTATCTGTTATACATAATCTTGATAATGTTATATCATTCAGTGAAGGAAATCTGATCTGATTTCACCTTTATTGATAATGTCAATTTATACTTTTAGTATCGTCCTGAAGGTAATTTACTCCTTTTTGTCTGGAGATTTTTTTCAGTTGGATAATCAACTGCTTTAGATTGACACTTGAAACTAGAAATGCCAAGAGAGGACAAATAAAACTCTCTTTCTAGAACTGATTAAATTGAGAATTTTTTCTTGCTGATTTTTGACTCAGTTGTGAACTGTTAAATTCAAACCCACCCCTATTCATCCCACAACTTGTTCAAAAGCATGGGGTTTCCGTAATTTGGGTGCTTATAAACTATAGACCTATGCTCTGGTTTGTATTGAACAGTCTTCTAAAGACTCCCGGATCTTGCATAACCAAACATCTTGTTAGCTATTATGTTCATGTTTCTTGTTACCGTCAAAGGTATCCACTCTTCATGCTCTTCCTTTAAATTATGTAGTTTAACACGTTTGGTCTCAATCTTTCTGCTATATGATCCACTCCAATAGATCACACTTAACTGATTAAAGAAACGATTGAATTGTCTAAGCTGGATTCTCGAAAATTTTGAAGAATGAAATATTTAATTGAAACAAGTTTTTACAGTGTCAAAAGGCTTGATGCAACAAGGATGTAATCCCATATTAGAGCGTTGTGAACCAGAGGACACAGTTTCAAAATAACTGATATGAGGAGAAATTTCTTCAAATTAATGTCATTGCTAGCCTGTGTTGTTGCATGTTATGACAGTGAAATGTTGTCTAGGTGGCCCTTAAACAAGATTGTACCTCATTTTAATATAATCAATGGCATAATTCTAGTTCTCTACAGAATCCTTAGTTTGGATGTAACATTTTTCAATGTTTAACTATCACAAGTAATAATGGGCATGCAATTCCAAGAAAATGAAAACAACTGCAGATGCTGAAAATTTGGGACAAAACAGCAAATTGGTCACACTCAGCAAGTCAGATAGCATCTGTGAAAAGAGAAGTGAACAATGTTTGAGGTCTGCAGCTCTTTGTTAGAACTGGGAAAGAGGGGGCTGGTCTAGGGACACCAATGCCCCCAAGCGCAAAGCCCTGCAAAAAATAGTGAACACAGCCCAGGGAATCACAGGCAAAACCCTCCCTACCATCGAGAACATCTTCGGGGAACACTGCCGTCAGAGAGCAGCAGCAATCATCAAGGATCCAGAACACCCAGCACGCTCTGTTCTCGCTGCTTATACCACCAAGTTCAGGAACTGCTGCCACTCCACCATCAGTACACTCAATCAGGGACACATTTATGGAGTCTTACTTTTGCACTTCATTGTTTCTTTTCCCCCTCTCTGTATTGCATAGTCAGTTTGTTTACATTTCTTTACTTGTTTATATGTGTACATTTTTTTGCACTAATGTGAGGTCCTATTGATAGGTGTTGAAACTTCCGAATAGGTTTCAGACGGGGAGGACACTTGACCACCCACAATATACCCATTCCAAACAGGCAGAGAGACCATGTTTCCTCCACACACAATATATAACCAACAATATGTTCCTGAGCTCTTCTTCAAGGTATGGACAGGAGAGGAAAGGTGAAAATTGATGGGAATGGGGCAGGGAATTCCATAGGGCCAGGGCAGATGCACGGACAATGGAGGATCCCAAACCCCATTCCCATACTGACATGTCTGTCCATGGTCTCACGCACTGTTAGATAGGGACCACCACAAATTGGTGGAACCACATCTCGTTTTCCATCTGAGAACCCTCCAACTGGATGGCATTAATGTGGGACCACCACACATTGGTGGAACAACATCTCGTTTTCCATCTGGGAACCCTCCAACTAGATGGCAATTCTCCATTTTCCACTTCCCTGTTTCTCCCCTTCCCCATCCCTGTCTCCTTTCCTCCAGCTCTGTATTCAGAAAGTCACTCTCCTCTCCCTCAATAATTCTCACCTTTCCTCTTCAGTCCAATTCATGTCCAGTTATGACATTTTTCCCCTTTGCCTGTGCTCCTCCCCCTGTCCTTTCTTCCTCTCTCCCTCAGCCTTTTTGTTCAGGTGCCTGGCTGCTTTTTGTAACAAGCACAGATTATGTATCTTAACCTCTAATGGATGCTGAGTGATTTGCTGAGTTTCTCCAGCATTTTTTCTAAATCACAATAATTTCAATGCTCTGAGTAATATTGAGTGACAAGCTAGCTTTATGATTAGAAGTTCAAACTACCATTCAATTGTATGAGCATCTTTTGGGTTGTGGAGATATTATTGATTTATTAGAATAAAATCATAGAAATTTAATCCACAGGAGGAGACCATTTGATTTATTTTGTATCCATGTCCATAGAGCAAGAACTGCTCAGACCACTTTCCAGCTCTTGCATAGTGCCAGCTTGTAGGTTACACAAAATCATGTGCTCATTCCAGTACTTTTTAAATGTTAGAGCTCCATGTATTCACCGTACTATCAGGCTGGCAAATGTAAATCCTCACCCCTAAAATATTGTCCCTTGTAGCATGTGTGGTCAACTGTGGCGCTCTAGGCATCCGCTGCATGTGAGGCCTTGCAACTTGTTCCACCGCGACGCTGGTGTATCTCTTTGCCCCCCCAGAGCACGTCTGCTCATGCTGTAACCTTCCTGGGGTCACTGAAATTCACTTTGGTGAGCAGCATTCGGAGATCCTCTGGTAATCGCTCCAGGAAGATCTGCTCAAAGAGTAGGCAGAAGGGGCCCTGTTCCCCAAACTGTCCATGTGCAACAGTTGGGTCGCTTGCTCACACTTGGAGAGACCAAAAGTGCAGGTTAGCAGTTCTTTTAGAGCCCCATATTTGCCCTGATCCTGAGGCTGCCGGAGGAATTCGACAATCCTGGTGGCTGTGTCCTCGTTGAATGACCTTGTTGGCGTCAGCTGTGATCTGTCGTAGCTGGAACTGGGACTTGGGCTGCTCAAACTGCACCAGCAGCTGCAGAGGCCAGAATGTTGGCAGTTTCAGCGAATAGTATTGCTTGATCTTCCATCGTTGGAACCAAAATGCTGTTTGAACCGCCGGTGTCACCAATGTAGCACATGCTACGGCAGGGCACTGAAGTAAGACACACATATGAGGTAGGTATAGTCGGTACTCCTTTATTGAATGGTTTACCCTGCCTTATATACTTGTCCCGCTGCTTTCAGTGAAAATGATGTCATGGGCTTGCCAGCTGCTGATTGGTCATCGTTTCCTGCCGTGTGGCTTACGGCCCGGGGAGAAAGGCCATTTAGTTGCGTGGACCTTGTGGGATTGCCACGTTCGACTGCTATTGTGTGCTGGGTCACCTATCGGGTAGCGGGATGCCACACCCTTCTCACACTTGAATGAGGTCAGGATTCCAATTATCTGCAGTATTTTCTGCACATTAAATTGGAGTACCAGCTAACTGTCAATTAGTTAACTTAAATTTATGCTTCTCCTCCCACGTAATCATCTGTCTGTTAAAGTATTTCCTATTCACCCATTCTACACTTCTTAATGTCATGTACCTTGGATCAATATCCTATTTGCCTAAATTTTAGGGCAAATAAGCACCTTTACCAAATTCTCTTGAATTAAAGTTTCCAAACCAAAATATGGTGACTAATCAAATCGACATATTCAAGCGGTTATCAAATTTGTGTTTAACACAATTTTACTGTGAGCTCTTTTATTCTTGTATTTTCTGCATCAGCCATTAAAGAAAGGCATCCTGAATATCATTTTCACCACATTACCGTTACTATTCCTTTTTTAAGATCTGGATAGCAGTTCAAAATCCCATTCTTCCTCTGCTGTAATGTACATTGCTTGTAAACTACTTCACGTTCTGCTAATGTTAACTTTGTTCTTCCAGAAAAGATGCAAAAATAGCTGCATAAACATGTTCTATGTATGATATTTTGTGCAAAGGCACATATCATATCATCAAATGGCACTGGTGTGCAGTGGAAGCAAAGTCACTGTGGGACAGATTCATGAATGGGAAGGAAGTGAAAAGATAGAGTAAAAAGATGGAAATGTAAAGTTCAGCTTATAATCAGATGGACCATTATCTTATTGATTTTGTTACAAACACATGCGTTCAGATAAAAAATGTTCATAAATCTATCAAGAGAAATCAATGTGCACATGTGGCGGTTCTGTGACACTTGAACTTAATGAACATGTACAACATGTTGAACTTAAGGTGTTTTATTTTTCTGTGTTTACTGACCATGAATTGATTGACAAGTATAAGATATTATATAAGAAAATAGTCAATTTTAGAAAGGTAAAATATTAAATATGTAGCCAGTCTGGGATTAAAAAATGTCTCCTCTTTGACTTAAAAAGGTGTTGCCTAGTCTTTTAAACAGTGAAGCTTAGATCTGGATTCCCATAACACAGTAAACATCCTCTCCACATTCACCCTGTTAAAACCCCATTAGTCATTGATCATTCTTCATCAGACAACTTGCCTATTCTGGATACTCGTATCTAAACTCTCTCTGAACTGTTTGCAATAGATTAAAATCCTTCCTTAAACAAGGAGACTGACCCCATGCAGTGTACTCCATCATTGATTGCAGCTGATCTCCCTGATCATCTAAACCAGAACTATCTGTTATATTTAATTCCATTAGCAATATGCAAAAATGTTCTGATGCCTCCTATTTACTTGTTACACTCCACAAATTAATGTGTCACCATATGAACAACAAGCCTTGTTTTGAATTTTACCTCTACATTTATCAACATTATGCTTCTTTTCCAGAATTTTCCCCACTTATGTACCCAAAATTCCTTTGTAGCCTCATTGTATCCTCTTTATAACTGAGCTACGTGTCTTTGTTAACAGCAAATTTAGCTTCATATCTTTGGTTTCTTCATCCTGGTCATAGAGATAAATTATCTAATGTTGATGCTATGGCTCTGGTCTCTGGCACACAACTTGTAAAGTCTTGACAGTCAGAGATTTAAAATAAAGTGGCCTACTCTTTGTGCTGATGTCAGAAATTAGATCAAATTTAGCATTGATAGTGTTTTGGAATCATCATTATCAACTGATGTGGGAAGTAAAATAGAGCAAACCCCTTCATTTAAGTTTTGTTCCTGAGGAAATGTCAATTTTCTGAATCTTCTGTGACAGAGTATTTAGAGGCAGTTTGGGAGGAATTGTTAGAGCAGCTTGCACACACACATTGTAAAACACAGAATATTTGCAGGACTTTTGCAGGAGGCAACAAAGTATCCCCAGCAGTTTGCCTGGGAGAGCATGTGATCTTTGTAGGCAGGTGAGAAGAGTTTTGCTCTCAGAAAGGGAGGGTGTGAAACAGAGAGAGAGGAGACAGAAATCAGTTCCAGAAGGACAAGCTGGCAAATTTAATACTATAAATCCCAGAATGCATTGGCGTCAGCCCGCTAATCGCCCCCACCTCCTCTGTTTACGTTGCAGGGTCTCACCATGGACTCTGGTTTTGGGGCCTGGCCGGTGTCAGGGGAAGCCAAGGCCGCTTCCCAGCGCCCGGAACCGGAGGCCTCGGGCCTGACCTCGCCAGGACCGTTGCCCACTCCCCCTCCCTGCCGCAGGCCGACCTGCGACTCATGGTGACGTGACGTGATCCGCCGAGATGCAGCCCTGCAGCGAGAGCCGATACCCCCGCATTGTCGTTGTCCAACCCGATCGCCTGCAAACCCCGCCCTCCCGCACACAGGCCTGAGTAAGGATTATAAACTTTAATCTCAGGATAAAACGATCTTCCAATAGTTTCATGTCACAGTGATAAATATATTCCTGGTTAAAAATGGTCCTGCACCTGGATACAAGCTCATTAGGCATAAAACTTGAAAAGTGTGTAAATCAAAGGATATCTGTACCAATGGAAAAAGGGCATGGCAAATAACCCTGCTAGATAGAGTTCATGCCCAGAATCAGTCACCCATTTGATTGTTTCAGGAATCATGGTATTCTCCCACATTCTCAATAGCCCTCAGATTTTACTATTCGACAGCACACTAGCAACATTTGACAAATCCTCTATAGAGAAATATTATTTATTGAATATTTTATTTCTCATTTGTTAATGCTTCTGGAAAGAGTTTATCCAAAACTATTATTAAATATTTATTTTAATAAGAAAAAAGTTTAACATTACATATGTTGAAAGAAGAGAAAACATGCAGATGTTGTTGAAAATTTTCTATAAATATTTAGTTCGGCCCTTGACCTAGTCCAAGTTTTTAATTTTGGCCCTCCGTGAATTTGAGTTTGACACCCCTGCTTTAGGCAGTCCTTGTACCTCTTCTTTGGTGCACCTGGTGGCCAGGGAGCTCGCCATATAACACGATCTTGGGAAGGCGATGGTCCTCCATTCTGGAGACGTGACCTACCTATGATTATCATTATTATTATAATTAACCAGCAGCTTCAGATATCCTTCCTCACTGGCCTACAGCTGTTGCAGATTACATTTTTTTCAGTAAAAAAGAGAAGAAAAATGGGAACTTTCTTCTGTGCAGTAATGCAAAGGACTGAAATGTGCATGTGGTTAAATTACTGGATTAGTATCCAAATGGCCAGATCATTGATCTGGAGGCAAGAGTTCAACCTCATCATGACAGCCAAAGAATTTAAAAATGTGTATTTAAATAATTTGGTCTTCGAGAAAACATTTAGACATAGAAACAATGACAATGAAACTACTGACTTGTTGCAAAATCACCTGTCGTTAATCTTCTGACCCATGTGGATGACCCTAAACTGACTGAGTTTATGAAAGTACAATTAATGCTAGTGCCGCAAATCTAACACTGTTACTCAGTGTTAGATTACTTATGCTAGCGTAGCAGTATTACAGTGCCACGGCGACAGGGTTTAAATCTGTAAGGAGTTTATGTTTTACCCTTATCTGCATGGGTTTCCTCTGGCTGCTCCGATTTCCTCCCATCTTTCAAAAGGTACAGGGGTTTGTAGGTTAATTGAGGGTATTTGGGCAGCATTAACTCATGGGTGGAAGGGCCTGTTACTATGGTGTCTGACTAATTCAGGAGATTTTTTAAAATTTAAATTTCATGTGCAATTAAAGATTTAGAAAAAGGGATTAGGACTACTGATAAACCACCGTGGCTGGCTCAGGCTTCCTGTTTCTTAATTCTTGATCGTTTGCTTGTGTTTGAGGAATTTGAATTTCTGTAAATTCAATATTTATTTACATAATCTACCGTTTACATTTGCTGAAATTTTAATGGTACAAATCTTGCATGACAAATTTACTTGTGCAATGTTTGTTTTGAATATGTTTTTTTGAATGTTTATTAATTATTTTTCTCCTTCACCTCTTCCTGCTTGGGGTGTTCCGCTCCATACTTTGATGACCAGTTATAACTGCCACAGGACAGGATCCGGGTTTATTGAATCCCTCTTATATTTGAAAAGCAGTGAACTTCTCATTGAATTCCATTGGAACAGCTGAGGAAGTTGTGGGCAGAAAGGGAAGTGAGTTTAACACAGAAGGTAAAAGAAAGCTTAGATTCTTGCAGACTGGTGTGCTAGCAGAGCAAAGTTCAGCAAATCATCATCCAATCTGTTTGGCTGGGATCTACAGGATAGAAGAAATTGGATTATGAACACCACATATGATATAATACATTGAAAGTACAAGAGCTATTTTGGGAAAGTTTGTGTTGACTCTGGATTAGGAGATAAAAAAGGCAGATTTTGCATTTTCTGCCCTAGTGTAGAATATAGAAAGTGAAGCGGTGATGAAGGTTATAAGAAAAATGTTCCACAAAGTCACAGAGGGAATAGTTCCTAAGAATGCTGAGAGGGGTAGGAAAAGATGTATTCGGTGGAGAAACCTTTAATGATTGAATTGGTGGAAGGGGATCCTGCAAAAATGGCATCAATGTAGACCAGAGTCAGAATAACATGAAAACTGTCCTTTGTTAGAAACATACCACAGTATCTGGTCGAGTCTGAGTGCTACTGGTACCATGTAACCCCGTGGCATAGTCAGGTGGTCGGCGACTAAGCTGACACTCCCACCAGGGTTGACTGGCTATGCACCCTGCAGGATAAAAAACAAGACCTGTCAAAGGACGGGCAAACGCTCTTGTAGGGTTAGTGGCCATCTAGCAAACACGTGTCTTGAAGCGAGGAAAGGGCATCCCTTGCATTGAGGCTTGGTTTGGCCATTCACTGTAAAAGAACTTGCCCCAGCTGTCTTGGACCTCCCAATGGCACTGGATCCAGGAGGGGATGTCGAGAGGTGGGTCTGGACCTGTGCCACCCCTACTCAGCTAAATCCATTCACGCACATGCTGCTCCTTTCTGAGAAGTGTGATATCCTCGTACCAAACAAAGGAACCATCATCATTCTTTGGGAAGGATAACCAGAAGAACACCACAGTACAGGGAACAGGCTCTCCAGTCCATGTAGTCCACGCCAAACAATTATTCTTCCTAGTTCCATTTATCTGCACTAGACCATAGTCCACCATATCCTTCCCTTTCATATATGTATCCAAATTTTTTTTCATTGTCAAAATTGGGTCCGCATTAATCACTTCAACTGGCAATTTGTAACATAATCTCATCACTCTCTGTGTGAAAATGTTCCCCCTAAACATCACCTTTCACCCATAACTCATGTCCTGTAGTTCTTGCCTCACTTGATGAGAAATTATTATTGGAAATTCTGGTACAGAAAATATTATCAATACTGATGTTGTGGAGTGTATTTACGGATAAAATGCCTTGCAGAGGCATGGAAGAAAGAGTGGAAGCTAGGAAAGAAATTGTGGAGGCCCTTACAAAAATATTTATATAATTTTTGGTCCTTGTTAAAGTGCTGGAAAGCTGGGTGTTGTGCTGGTATTTTATAAAGAGCTCCAAGAAAGATAACCTGATTTGGTAAAGTTGCTGGATGGGATTATGAGAGATAGGATCAACTGGTATTTGGATAGGCAGAGGTAGTTAGAGGTAGTTAGTAGGCTTTGTGTGTGGGCAATTGTACCTCATGAATCAAAGAAGTGACCTAGAGGATTGATGAGGCTACTGTATATATGGACATTCCTTGTCAAGGACCTACGTGGAAGGTTTGATCACACAGGATCCAAGGTGAGCTTGGCCAATTAGGTTCAAAATTGGCTTAGTGGAAGGAGATAGAAATAGACAGCACAACATTAGACTATAATTACTTACAATACCCAGCACATAATAATTTTATGTGTGCACACCTTGGTCCAGAGAAATGCTGTTTCATTATGTTGAACATCAGGTGATAATAAACTTGAACTTTGGGAACTGAACAAAGGCTTTTTAACACTGAGGCAGAAATAGATTTCAGAATATAATTGATTTGAGGGGGTGGGCTTTAAGAATATTTTTAAAGGAAGAAAGGTAAATTTCGAGGTTTTGGCAGGAAATTTGAAAGTTAAGCGGACTCTGGTAGAGAGATGAGTTCTGGTGTGCTCAAGCAGCTTCACGCAGGGTGTTCAAATGAATGGATCTGTTATTAGCGAACACTTGGACAGCAGACTTTTGGATGACTTCTCATGAAATCAGAACAAAGGAGATCAATAATGAGAGCATAGGAAACATCGTGCACTGCCCACTATTGTTGTATCGTCAGCAAATTTGTAAATGGTATCATACCGAGCCATACGGTCATAGGTGTAAAGCGATCACAGCATGTTGACGCTCAGACAGGAGGTGATGTGTGCTACAATGTCAGGCTCTCAAAACAACTTGAGCAAGTTCTGCCATTTAATAACATACAGTTCAACTCCGATTATCCAAAATCAGATTCTCTGAAATCCTCGTTTATCCAAATTTAAAAAAAAAATATTTTGGATAAATGAGGATTTCTGAAACATATCGAAAATCTTCATTAATCCAAAGTTTTTCAGAGCCGAACTGATCTCACAGGTTGAAAAAGAATTCACTCAACATGACATTAGAACAATAGTCCTCGATTCCCCTCTCTCTTTCCATTTCTTCTTTACCTTCCCATTTTGAATTTTTTCTTCGACTCTCCCTCTCAAACTGTGTGCCACTGTCTCCCAGTCGCAGACAGTCAGAAGAATTCCTTGTCCTAGTCTCATCAAGGAGAGAAACCTCCCGGGCAGGAGCAGGACCCCAGGCTCAGAGGCATTCCCTCCCCTCACCTTCCCTCGGCACATCGGAGCTCCCGAAGCCAACTCCAAACCTTCTCCTTGACCTATTACCGCACATGCACACTAGACTCCCCAGTAGGTCTCAGGGATGATTCAGAGTCGGGAGTTCTGGTGACCAGGGAGAGAGGAGTCCGCCAACTCGCCAATGAGTGTTCCATCAGCCCAGAAAGCCTCCCCAGGGATCAGCGACAGTGGAGGGAATGTATCGGGGATCTGCGGTGGCGTTGGGGCCAGCATTCTTTTGGTGAGAATTAAACAGTTTTAATGGTTAAGAAGCATTCCCTTGTTGTTTGTGGCTGTTTAAACATAGGTAGGTGATTTGCTGTTGCTACTGGGCTGTTTTTTTAAAAATGGCCAGTTATCTGAAAAAACAGTTTATCCTGAACATTTTGGATAATTGAGAGTTGTACTGTACTGTCTAATTGTAATGTTGACTCCACATTCCTGTTGATCCCCTGGTCAAGTATCTTTGTCTCAAAAAAAAATTGCATCCACTCCCCTTTGTGGAAGAGAGTTCTGAAGATTTGCAACTCTTTACAACTTCAATTTTTGACTCCACTGGTTAGTGAATGGGGTTGATTAAGTGTGGTTCTTGGAGCATAGTTGCACCGTGACAGTGCCCTTGGAAAATAGGCCTGAGATTTCATGTTAGATTTATGAAGTAGATATCTTGTCTGACAAATCTCCATTTTTAAGATTAGAACTTGCTGGCTCGTAAAGTGTGTGTTATAAAAATCAGTCAAGCTGGTGCATTTGGACGTCTAACTACTTTACAAGAAAGGGAAAAATTATTGTCCTGATACCATATGACGAGACTGTCTAGTTCCTTCCTTTGTGCCATTGTTGTATGTGGAGGAAACCATCTGAAACTTATTTGGAAGTCACGTCACCTGTCAATCAAGGTTGGACACTGGCCACCCATTAGTGCACAATTGGCTGTTGGCTAATTTAAATCACCTAGGGTCATTTTTGGCTAGAAACACAGATTAGCATTGTGTATAACACCAACACAGAGCACATTCTTTCTCTCTTCCTTGTGGTTCAAGCCCCAGACATTGCTCCATGCCAGGTCGCTACTTTGGACATCGTTGGAAGTGTCGCAGGTGAGGTGAGCCGTTATATTACGATAGATCATTACTTGCAGAGAGCTGCATCGTAGTTAGTACTGGGAAGCGGGCGTGTAAGGGTCCCTGTTTGTAGTGTGTGACAGGTTGAGTATAGATTTATAATTGTCAGAGTTCAACAGAAGTCTGAGGTGAATATCTATATCATCACTTAAGTGAAATAGTGACGGAGTACCTTTTAACGTTCTCCCCTGTTTCTTTCCTGTGTGTTAATTAAAATTACATGTGATTGTAACACCTGCGTCCAAACTTGTCTGTCTGTGAACCCACCAAATCTGATAATTGGCACTACCAGCAGGGTTCAAAGAGTTTTGTCTGGACACACATGGAGTCAACCACGTGGAGTGGAAGATCATACTAGCAATGTGGGGGATTGAACGTGTTTGTCTGGGCATCCTGTCGGGTACATGGGTGATTGTGTGCCTGCACACCAACAGGGGCAGTAGGAGGCGACCCACAAATAGGGAAGGGACCCTGGTATTGGACTATAAGATCCTCGGGTGGGCAGATGACTATCAGGGCTTCAGCCATTTGGCAATGTAAGCCACGCCATGCCAGTCAGCTGGGTCAACAAGTTGGATCCCCCACAGAGAAAGGCACCACGTGATCTCCCTTCAGGCAGAATTGGGGTTTCCTGGGACCAGGGGGAGTGGTGGGGTAGCCCTATGGCTACTAGTATCCCTACTGGTGTCATTGGGATATCATGTTGGAGTTGAGCAGGCAGGGTGCTTAGAAAGATGAGCAGATAGAATCTCTGACAATCGAGAATGGGTCCCTGCAGCTGCTGCTAGGGCGCGCATAAGCTGTGTAGAAATGAAATACACTCAAGCTGGCTTCCAGCTGGTCAAAGTTTGGCAACTTCAGGCATCCCATTGATCTGGCTGCCTATCATCAACCCCTCTCCCATATCCTGGGGTCAGCTGTTCAACTCCTTCACTGAGGAAGAACAGCAATAAGCCTGGTTTATGGGTGGCTCCAGTTGGTGAAAGAACAGGAAGAGGCTATGGTGAGCGGTAGCACTATACCCAGGCATGGGTAAGACCCTTACTCAAGAGGGGGCTGGGGGGGGGGGGGTGGTGGTGGAATCCAGCCAGCTCACAGAATTGATTGCAGTAGCACTGGCAAACGGGATGGTGTTGTAGATGCCTCGCTGGCACAAGACAGGGGTGGGAACGTGGGCAGAAGGCTTAAGGGTGGCACTAAGCCAGGATCAGGTGTGGATGGCCATAGTTAATTAGCCTATGTGCCAGCAGATCAAACCACGGGGCTGGGTGACGGGGACACCGGGACACATTCGGTGCAGCATGGGAGCAGGCCAAGCCTGGTAAGTTGACTATGTCAGCCCTCTCCCATACCAAAAGAAAAAAAACATATATACAAATGATGGTGGATACCTACTCTGGTGTCCTGGTGGCGGTGCCCTGCGTGTGGGCTGACCAGGACAACACCATTCGGGAGCTGAAATACCTCTCTTCCATTTATGGAACACCATGGGAGCTACAGTCTGATCAAGGTTCACACTTTACAGGGGCTAATGTACAAAATTGGGTCTGTACAATCCCTATGATCCACTAGCATCTGTCAATAGAGCACATGAACAATCTCCAGATATGCATGCTGACACCTGACAACATGCTCAAGGGGTGGTTCACATGCTGCAAGAAGCAGTGGACCATCTCCATTCGACCTACTGCACAGAGTGGGGTCCCCGCTTTCTAGACATTTGGCTACATTGGCATATTAAAAATTGGATGAGGTTAACCTTCATGTCCTTGAGGAGTCTGGTAGGGCATGGTACAATAGCCACAAGGTCCCCCCAGAAAGAGGGAGGTAGTTGCTTGGGGACTAGGAAGCACTTGGTGTATTGCGTTCCTGGGACAAACTGCATTAATATGCTACCACACTAACAAACTCTCCAAAAGGGAGTGGAATTCCACACACTGATTTCAACAGATTGCTGCGATCCCATCACTGATTTCAACCAGCACCTTTACAGCAACCAGCAAGAACCAGTTTGACACTTATGTAAGGAGCTCTCTGCAAGATAGGCAAGACTGTTGACATGGAAACCTAAACCTCAACATTGGACATCCTTTGTTCTAAACCTTCCAAGTACAGCCTTTGTAATGGACCTTTTTTATTATTGCACCTGAAATATGGTATCTACAGTACTCTGCATGATGTCTCACAGCATACTCAGGAAATTATAGTTTCAGCTTTTAATTGCAATGCTACCGATCATAGTTACCATGTTACAGATCACACACTAGCAGGAAATATTACATATATTTTGTTACCACTTGGTAATGGCAGCGTCCCCACCAGCCCTCCCATTAACAGAAACAAATACCTTATGGGTGGGTGCTTCAGGAGCTTCTATTTAAAATCCTGACTCTTGGCTCTCATAACAGGGATCCAACATTGGCACTTGTTGCACCCTTTAAAAAGAATGCGAGCAGGAACGGCATTCTGGTGTCAGACGACAGCCCAGAAAAAAACGGGGAGCTCCAGGTACACCCTGGAGGTAGGTCTGCCCACTGCCTCACCATGGGATAGAACAGTGACAGCCATTTGGGCTCTGTGCTTGGGGTGTGCCCAAGTGTGAGGCAAAGGCTTGGGATGTGCAAGCTCTGGCACCTTGCACTGTCTGCTCACAGACGTTGGAGGTAAGAGTACTAACATTTGCCAGCAAAGCTGGAGAAACAAGGCACGTGAGTTGATGACCAAATTTCTTCGTCGACCCTCCACTCTGGCACTGGGGATCAGCTCTCACAAGCACCTTGCTCTATTGGAGACATAACGACCCTGTTTGGTCAGTGGTGGGGGAGGGAGATGGTGAGGCGCTGTCATTGAATTTGCTTATGTGTCTTTTCCAGCATATGTAAGGCACGTGTATATATTGATCCACTTGATTTGTATTTTTTTTAACATGCCTTTTTGCTCTTTTATTTTCTTTCCCTGTTTTTATAAGTCATAAGATGTACATAGAGTCATTCATTGCCATCATAATGAGTGCAGAGTAATGTGACTTCCGAGGGGTGGAACGTGGCAAGATAAGCAAGACTGTTGCCATGGAGGAAAGTGGCCTCCCTTCCTGTCTGGAATGTGTATATTGTGGGTGGACATGTGTCCTCCCTGACTGAAGGTGGGAGTCCACCCACCCATCAGTGCACACCTTGCCATTGGCTGATTTAAATCTCCTAGGGTAATTATTGGCTAGAAGCACAGATTAGCACTGTAAATAACACCAAAGCACAGCACATTCTTTCTCTCTGGCTCATGGCCCAAGCCCCAGGCATTGCTCTATGCCAGGTTGCTACTATGGACATTGCTGGAAGTATCGCAGGTAAGGTGTGCACAACACTGAAGCTGAGCCATTGTATTGTGGTAGATCAATACTTGCAGAGAGCTGCACGCCTGTTGCTCAGGGAACTGGGTGTGTGTGTAATATGTGAGCAAGAGGAGTCCAACCAAAGGTCTATAATCATCACTGAAATGAAATAGTGATTGAATATTGTGAACGTTCTCCCCTGTTTGTTTCCCGTGTGTTAATTAAAGTTTTGTGTGATTGTAACACTTGTGACCAGACACTTCTCTCTGTGAACCCACTGAACCTGATATTCTTCCCAACACGTCATCGAAGTCTGTCCTTTAACAGTGGTGCCATCCACAAACTTATTGTAAACAGGAGGAAATTCTTTAAGAAGTATGAAAACCAAGAACGTAGACTTGTAGGTCTTCATTGTTGGGGTCTTTCATGGCTTGGTTCAGCATCATGCTGAAGAAGATTGAAAAGAGGGTTGGTGCGAGAACACAGCCTTGCTTCACGCCATTGTTAATGGAGAAGGGTTCAGAGAGCTCATTGCTGTATCTGACCCGACCTTGTTGGTTTTCGTGCAGTTGGATAATCATGTTGAGGAACTTTGGGGGACATCCGATGCGCTCTAGTATTTGCCAAAGCCCTTTCCTGCTCACGGTGTCGAAGGCTTTGGTGAGGTCAACAAAGGTGATGTAGAGTCCTTTGTTTACATCCGGTACCGCACGGATGGCAGTCTCTTCAATCTGAGGCGCCTGCAAGCTCACACCAAGACACAAGAGAAACTTGTCCGTGAACTACTCTTTGCAGATGATGCCGCTTTAGTTGCCCATTCAGAGCCAGCTCTTCAGCGCTTGACGTCCTGCTTTGCGGAAACTGCCAAAATGTTTGGCCTGGAAGTCAGCCTGAAGAAAACTGAGGTCCTCCATCAGCCAGCTCCCCACCATGACTACCAGCCCCCCCACATCTCCATCGGGCACACAAAACTCAAAACGGTCAACCAGTTTACCTATCTCGGCTGCACCATTTCATCAGATGCAAGGATCGACAATGAGATAGACAACAGACTCGCCAAGGCAAATAGCGCCTTTGGAAGACTACACAAAAGAGTCTGGAAAAACAACCAACTGAAAAACCTCACAAAGATAAGCGTATACAGAGCCGTTGTCATACCCACACTCCTGTTCGGCTCCGAATCATGGGTCCTCTACCGGCACCACCTACGGCTCCTAGAACGCTTCCACCAGCGTTGTCTCCGCTCCATCCTCAACATCCATTGGAGCGCTCACACCCCTAACGTCGAGGTACTCGAGATGGCAGAGGTCGACAGCATCGAGTCCACGCTGCTGAAGATCCAGCTGCGCTGGATGGGTCACGTCTCCAGAATGGAGGACCATCGCCTTCCCAAGATCGTATTATATGGCGAGCTCTCCACTGGCCACCGTGACAGAGGTGCACCAAAGAAAAGGTACAAGGACTGCCTAAAGAAATCTCTTGGTGCCTGCCACATTGACCACCGCCAGTGGGCTGATAACGCCTCAAACCGTGCATCTTGGCGCCTCACAGTTTGGCGGGCAGCAGCCTCCTTTGAAGAAGACCGCAGAGCCCACCTCACTGACAAAAGGCAAAGGAGGAAAAACCCAACACCCAACCAACCAATTTTCCCTTGCAACCGCTGCAATCGTGTCTGCCTGTCCCGCATCGGACTGGTCAGCCACAAACGAGCCTGCAGCTGACGTGGACTTTTTACCCCCTCCATAAATCTTCGTCCGCGAAGCCAAGCCAAAGAAGACTTGTAGGTACATACTTGTCCAAGTTGGTAGAATATCTCACTTTTCAAGATGAGAAAGTGAATAGGTAATTATTCATAATCCGCTTACAGGCCTTCCTAGCTCCCAGTGAGTGCAATAGAAAATTAACAGTACTATATGTTATATAAAGTTATATAAAGTAGATAACTTCTACTTTTTTAACGTCTTAAACATTTTTTTAAGTTACAAATTTAACTTTATGTTTGGCATAGTGTAAAATTTAAGTACTAACCACAATTGCCAAGCACTGCTGAACAGAATTAGAAGTTATTGTCATGAACATATCACAAAATTTGTTGTTTTGTTACAGCATTACAGTGCAAAGGTTGCTATAAATTACATATTACAATAAATAAATTGGTGCAAAGAAGAGAAAGTAGTTCATTGACAATTCAGAAATCTGATGGTAGAGGGGAAGAAGGTCTCCTTGTGCCGCTGAGGATTCATCTTCAGGCTCCTGTACCTCCTTCCCGATCGTAGCAGTGTAAAGAGGGTATGACCTGGTTGGTGAGGGTTCTTGAGGATAGCAACTGCTTTCTTAAGATACTGCCTCTTGTAGATGTTCTCGATGGAGTGAAGATTAATGCCACTGATGGCACTGGCCAAGTTCACATCTCTAGTTTTTTGCTATTCTGTGGAACGGCACCTCCATATCAGACAGTGATGCAACCAGTTAGAATATTCTCCAGGTATACCTGTAGAAATTTGCAAGAGTTTATGGTGACAAGCTAAATCTCCTTAAATTCCTCACGAATTATAGCAACTGGTGAGCCTTTTTCCTGATTGCATCAAAAGGAAGGCCCCAGGACAGATCTTTGTTGACACCCAGGAATTTGAAAGGTCTTATCGAGGAGTCAGCAGTGGAAAGTGTTGAGGATTGGTTCATGTTCTCCTGATTTCCCCACTCATGAAGTCTACAAACAGTTTGCTAACATTAATGTCAGGTTGTTATCACACCACTCAACTAACTGTACTATCTCCCACTTGAACGCTTCATTGCCATCTGTGTTTCAACCAATGACCGTGGCATTGTCAGCAAATATGTAGACTGAATTTGAAATATGCCTAGTCACACAGTCATGGGTGTATATTGAGTAGAACAGTGGTTAAACACACAACCTGGACATGCGCCTGTGTTGATCATCAGTGAGGAGGAGACATTTCTGATTCGTACTGATTGTGGTCTTTTATTAAGGATCCCAGTTGCAGAGGGAGATGCAGAGACTCAGGTCTTGGAGCTTGTAGACCAGCACTGATGGTATTGAAAGCTAAGCTGTAGTTGAAGAGTAACCTGATGTATGTCTTGCTGCTTTCTAGGTGATTCCGATCTAAATGGAGAGCCAGCGATATTGCATCTGCATTGGAGCAATGGTGGGGGTAGTCAATTGCAGTGGATCCAGATCTTTACTTGGGTACAAATTAATCTGGCCATGACCAACCTCAAAGCATTTCATCGCAGTAGATGTAAATGGTACTGGGTGATAGTCATTGAGGCAACACACTGCTCTTCCTGGGGACCAGGATGATCGATGCTCTTTTGAAGCAGGTGGCACCTCCAATTCCAGCAATGAGAGATTGAAAATGTCCATGAACTTTCCGGCTAGTTATTTGGCACACAGTTTCAGTACCCTGCCAGGTACACCATCAGGGCCAACACCTTGCGAGTGTTCACCCTCTTGAAGGATGCTCTGAATTTGCCCTCAGAGAGAGATATCACAGGGTTGTCAACTTCTGCAGGAATTCACATGGATACTGTTGAGTTCTATTTTTCAAAGCAAGCATAAACAGTTGGCTTTGGAGAAATAACAGATCAGCCTGTACTCTTCTTTTTCTTTGGCTTGGCTTCGCGGACGAAGATTTATGGAGGGGGTAAAAAGTCCACGTCAGCTGCAGGCTCGTTTGTGGCTGACAAGTCCGATGCGGGACAGGCAGACACGATTGCAGCGGTTGCAGGGGAAAATTGGTTGGTTGGGGTTGGGTGTTGGGTTTTTCCTCCTTTGCCTTTTGTCAGTGAGGTGGGCTCTGCGGTCTTCTTCAAAGGAGGTTGCTGCCCGCCAAACTGTGAGGCGCCAAGATGCACGGTTTGAGGCGTTATCAGCCCAGTGGCGGTGGTCAATGTGGCAGGCACCAAGAGATTTCTTTAGGCAGTCCTTGTACCTTTTCTTTGGTGCACCTCTGTCACGGTGGCCAGTGGAGAGCTCGTCATATAACACGATCTTGGGAAGGCGATGGTCCTCCATTCTGGAGACGTGACCCATCCAGCGCAGCTGGATCTTCAGCAGCGTGGACTCGATGCTGTCGACCTCTGCCATCTCGAGTACTTCGACGTTAGGGATGTAAGCGCTCCAATGGATGTTGAGGATGGAGCGGAGACAACGCTGGTGGAAGCGTTCTAGGAGCCGTAGGTGGTGCCGGTAGAGGACCCATGATTCGGAGCCGAACAGGAGTGTGGGTATGACAACGGCTCTGTATACGCTTATCTTTGTGAGGTTTTTCAGTTGGTTGTTTTTCATCACCTTTGTTGACCTCACCAAAGCCTTCGACACCGTGAGCAGGAAAGGGCTTTGGCAAATACTAGAGCGCATCGGATGTCCCCCAAAGTTCCTCAACATGATTATCCAACTGCACGAAAACCAACAAGGTCGGGTCAGATACAGCAATGAGCTCTCTGAACCCTTCTCCATTAACAATGGCGTGAAGCAAGGCTGTGTTCTCGCACCAACCCTCTTTTCAATCTTCTTCAGCATGATGCTGAACCAAGCCATGAAAGACCCCAACAATGAAGACGCTGTTTACATCCGGTACCGCACGGATGGCAGTCTCTTCAATCTGAGGCGCCTGCAAGCTCACACCAAGACACAAGAGAAACTTGTCCGTGAACTACTCTTTGCAGACGATGCCGCTTTAGTTGCCCATTCAGAGCCAGCTCTTCAGCGCTTGACGTCCTGCTTTGCGGAAACTGCCAAAATGTTTGGCCTGGAAGTCAGCCTGAAGAAAACTGAGGTCCTCCATCAGCCAGCTCCCCACCATGATTACCAGCCCCCCCACATCTCCATCGGGCACACAAAACTCAAAACGGTCAACCAGTTTACCTATCTCGGCTGCACCATTTCATCAGATGCAAGGATCGACAGCCTGTACTAATATCAGGCAAAATACACTTGTGATATGTAAAAGTACAGTATGCAAAATGGCTGCACTATGGTTCCTGAGGTCATGTACACTACTTGAATAACTTAGCAGCTTGTTAGTGAGTCCAGAGCAACAGTGGTTACTGCAGGAAGTGAAAAAGAATCTAGACACACTCCTTATGCACATAAACTGGTTCCACGGAATGTTAGAAAATTTGTGAATCTTGAGGCTATTTGGCCCATCATATTCATGACTTTTGAAAAAGAATTTAGGCTGCTTTAATTCATTATTCAGTACTGGATATGTAGCCTTGAAGTCATGGCTCTTCAAGTGCACGTCTGAGTACATTTACATGCGATAAGGGTTTCTGCTTCTGTCACTATTTCTGGCAGTGTTTGTGACCCATACTATGCTCATGATGAAATCTTTCTCTGTATCACCACTGTGGTAATTCTACCAATTATTTCAAATTTATGCCATTAATTTTTTTACCGCTCTTGAGGAAGTTCGGTTTTCCTGTTTATCAAGGTCCCTCATAACTTCATATACCTTGATTAAATATCTCTCAACCTCTGCTGTTTCAAAGGAATCAGCCATAGCTTATTCAATTTCCTGATGGTTAAAAGTTTCCTGTCATGCAAGATCCTCCCAGGTTGATTGCAGAGATGAGGGTTGTTAGCCTATAAGAAGAGACTATAGCCCCTTTCATACTTGCATCCCAGTAAATCAGCTGTTCAGTGTCCCAGGATAGGAATGGAGGTTTGGCCTTTCACACGAGACCACTCCTAACTGGGACACTGAAAGCTTTCACACTTGCAAGGGTTTATCCCCTGCATTTGTCTGTTCTACCTTTAATAGGAAGTGCCTGCATTGCAATTGCCCATTTCACACTTGCCTGATCTCAATGCGTGATTGTACTAGGGGTCTAGGCTGGCAATCCCCGGTACGAGATGATGTCATCTGAAGTCGGCGCTGAGCAGATTTTGCTTTCACATTTGGCCCTTTAAAGGCTGATTGCCGTTTGATTCCTGGGATTATTGGCAAGTGTGAAAGGGGCTTATGATCGCCAGAACTAAACATTGGAATTTAAAAGAATGAGAGGGGATTTTATAGAAATGCGTACAATTATGAAAAGCATAGATGTGGAAACAGGAAAGTTGTTTACACGGGTAGATGAGACTAGAATTAGGGGAATTCAGAGGAGTAGGATTGGAGTGCCACTGAGGGTAGTAAGGCTAATGGAGAGAATGTGGGGCGATGCAGTGGAAAATCAGCACAAAATATGAATAATTACATTTGTGACTTTACTATTTGGTCAGCTGGTTGGTAAATGAGCACAAATGTAATGAATGAACAAGACCTTGATGTGTAATGACACAAATGTGTAAGGCTGGGTGATAAAACAGCAGCTGAGTTGAGAAATAGTAAAAGCCTGCACATAAACAAAAATTGGGATGTGTCAGAGCAGAGATAAGGAGGCTGAGGGATGGAAGTGGGTGGTTTTTTGAGATTGGAATTTCAGCTTGGGGTGAAATAGCAACAAAACTGAAGGCCATGCTGTTGTTGAAACCTATTCTGCCATTTTGTTAAATCATGCTCGATTGTTGCCTCCTCCCCAGTTGCCTGTCTTTCTGCTGCATTTTGTGAATTGATATGTTTTATCCTTGTATCCTATGGCTTATTCCCAGACAGTGATGTGGAATTGTGGGAAGGGAATAGAATTTGAGATGTCACTAACAGTGCCTTTGGCCTCTCTAATATTTAATCGGAAGAGATTTAGACCATATGACATAGGAGTGGAATTAGACCATTTGACCTATCACGTTTTCCCTGCCATTTCATCATGGCTTATTTACTATTATTTCCAACTCCATTCTCCTTCCTTCTCTCCATTATTCTTGATCCCCTTTTGAATCAAGAACCTCTCTACCTCTGTCTTAAATATACCCAATGACTTGGCCTGCACATTGTCTATAGCATTGAATTCCACAGATTCACCACCCTCTGGTAAATAAATTTCTCCTTATTTCTGTATAGATGAAGTGGAACTAATCCAAGACCTGTGCTAGCAGGTTGTTTGACCACAATTTTCCACAAGGCAGGTTTGATAATAATGTTTGGAAAATCAAGAGAACATTTGTTAAAGTGAATTCTACAGTTAACAGAGCAGAAATGTTTATGTCTCATATGTGATTCTAGGATGGTATGTTATCTCTATGATACTGGAAGTAGAATAAACTGAATAGTAACTTGTGAAGAATCCAAGTCAAAAGAGCTGCTGATTTACTAGAGGTAGTTAACACTAGTGCTCAGATAATGTCATTTGGTAAGATGGATGTGGAGCTGCAGAAGTAATGGAATGAGAAAGAAATGCTGTCAGAACTAATATGTATAAATCTCATCAGAAATCTTGCTCCATTTTTAATTAATGCTATAATTCAAACCAATGTCATATTGTAGGACTGATTCCTGAAATCTTGCACATGATTGATGGGACATCAATCTGCTCCAGTCTCCACATACGTGAATCATGGCACTGGGGCAGTTTCCAACTGGAGCTTCACTACTTCCCCACGAGTAATGTAGAAATTGGATGACATTTCCCTATTATGTTAATCTAAGTTTTAATATTTCTGTTAATTTGAGATGTGTGTACAAAGCTACAGAAAGCAGAAATGGAGCTTAAGTGATGACAAAGAATCAGATTTGCTTCATTTTCTGTGATGAAGCCCTCATATGAAGCTCCATGGTCATGCCATTTTTCTAAATCTTATTGCCTCCAAAGATATGCTTTGTTCTAATCATGTCTGTCTTGTGGAGTGGGATTTGCATTGAACCACATATTGATTTCAGCTCTGTGGTGGGGTGTTGTAATTTGAAGCTCCTTTGTTTGATGCCAACTATTGGTCCTGCAGCAGTGCTTGACATTCTTGAATTTACAAGATTAATTTGCAGTTATTAATGAGGCTCTTATTTGATTACATTTACTCTTGATGAGTTATCAATAGTGTTAATGGTCAAATAAGGAGGAAGTGTGTTTTGCATTTTGTTGCAGGAGTTACGTTATTTTTTTCCTTTTTGTGTAGCATCAAAAGCCTTATTATTCACTTATGGATGGAAGACAGTTGATTTTAATCAACGTTGATGTATAACTTTTCAGTGATGCTATTATGTAATGGCATTGGAAAAAAAATCAGTATTTGGGTGAGGGTTACAAAGAATATTAAACAATTTATACCTTTCAGTCTATATGTTGTGTTGCATTAACAGTTGGCATTAAATAATATCAGAATATATTCTATCAAAGAACATTTGCTTATCTGGTGTTAAGTTAGGTGGTTTGTTTTCAGTATTGAATAAATAGTGTAGACTGTTTTCATTGTTTAGTTTTGTTAGGCAAGACAACAAACGAACAGATGAACCAGAAAGATAAGAAGTGTTAATGCATTTGTTTAACTGTTTTTCATGCAAATTAAATCTTGTTCCAGAATTGGAATCCTACTGGCAGTTAGCAAAGTTAGCAAATAAAGTGAATATTATCAAAATGCAAAAATAATATGTTTAGCAAGTTTAAGGATTAAATTTTAAAAAAGGAAATGAAGACAAAAAGAGGAAATGAGAAAATAATGTGGTTAATATTGAGAAAAGTTATATTTCACAAGGTAGCATGAGTCAGGAGGTAACAGATATAGATGTGGTGCTAAAGGAATCCTTTTGCAAAAGCAAAAGTTTAAAAAAACATTCAAATTTTGCAACTGTGTGAAATTATGATGAATATTTCTGTATTTTAGTTAAACCGTTAACCATGGGCAATTGTTTCTGTTATCAAAACCTTTATTTGTTCTAAAAGTAAAAACGCAGTGCTGGAGAAACTCAGTAGGTCAAGCAGTGCCCTTTATATAGCAAAGGTAAAAATACATCGGACTTCAGCCCTTCATTGAGGTATGGAAAAATATTGGTAGGTGTCCAAACAATAGAAATCGGGAGAGGAGTGGTCTCAAAGGCAGTAGGTCATAGGTGCAGAAGGGAGAGAGGGGGGACAGCAGCAATCAAGGGAAGGATGGATGGCTAGGTGAAGGGAGGGAGGAGAACTGGAAAGGGGAAGGGAGGGAGGTTGAAAAGGGAGAGAGGTTAGCAGAAACTGGAAAAGTCAAAACAGATGGCATTAACATTGGAGGATTGTGTCTAATCTTTGATTTGATTTTAGGGAATAAGGTTTAGGGAATGAGAGGACTTTTGTAGTAATCATAATTGGTTTGATTTTGGATGACGATGAAAAGAACAAAGATGGAAAAGGAGATCCTGAAATGGGGTAAGATGAACTTGGCAAGGCTGAGAAATGATTTAGAGAATGTACTGGAATCTATGATTGAATAGTTGAATCAATCTCAGAACAATGGGAATCTTTGAGGAATGAGATTCAGTCTGGAATTCCACAGAAAAACGGGGTGGTCCTGTCAAATCTAGAGCCCCCATTTAACAAAGTTCATAGAAGATATGAGCTAAAAAGAGAAGTTTATGTCAGATTATTAAAGCCAAATTCATCATGAAGCCATAAAGTGTACGGAAGGAGTGGAGGTTAAAATGAAAATTAGCAAAATGAGTCGGGATGCAAAAAACAGGCAAGTAAAATCAAAAATATTTTGTATATATCAAAAGCGCATGAGGGTAACTAGAGAAAGAATAGTTAGGAACTATTGCAAGCAATGGATTTTGGATGGGCTCTTAGCATTCTTTACAACTATTGTTACAAAAGAGGAGGGTGAAGGTGATGTAATTAAATATGAAATGTGTGAAATATTAGCTGGGATAAAAATAGTAAAGAAAAAGCCATGTGAAGTGGCTTCAGCATCTTTGAAACTGAATGAATTACTTGACCTGATGAAATTATCCCAACCTGTAAGGGAAAGCATTGGAGAAATTACAGGGACTCTTAAACTGTCATTTTCTTTTAAATAATCCCTGGCTACAGGAATTCTGATAATGTACTATTGTTTATAAAGCAAGATGGAGTAAAACTGCATAATGGAACATTAAATGAGCACTTCTCTGTGCAAAATGTTGATGATTATTATTCGAGCAATGGGAATTGGTGAGTCAACGTGAGATCCCAACCGTGCATACGCAGTCATTCTTTTACAGTCCGGAGGGGAGAAGCCACTGAATCTAAATGCGTTAAACTGGATGAACCTGTGACTGAACATTATGTATTACATAACAAACATCTTTATCTGTAATCAAAAAAGGGAGGGAGAGGTGGGCACATTGACTCACCAACTCCCACTGCTGAAATAATAATGATCAAACTTTGCACAGGTAAGTGCTTGTCTAATATTCCATTATTCTTTGCAATGTACATTGCTTTGCCAAAAATGAGAGTTTGTAGCCCAGTGGCTTATCCCCTTTGTGTGGTCTGACAGTCCATAAGCAGTTCAGCCTGTAGCCCTTGTCATTTTGCTGCATGTAGGATGGAAGCTGTGAAACTCTGCCCCTCTGAATTTAAAAGCTTATTGTAGAACCTATTAAAGGTTCTCTCATTACTCCATCCCACTTGATGGAGGATATCCCATATTGGGACCTATTGGCAGTTGAGGTTGCCACCGCTCTTGTTGAGTGGGACCCAAATGGAGTAATATCCACTCCAGCCACTATTGTGACATCCCCTAGCAATCTGGCCTATGTCTGGGAGGTAGCTCGCTGATGCGGTTTTTTATAACTTATAAAAAGGTATTTCTCATTTAGCCTAATATGTTTTGTACATACAATGTATCTTTTTAAACAAACCAACATTTATAACCATTCGTCTTCTCCGTATGTATGCAATGAGAATTTTGTCCCAATTCTCATTTGCCTGTTTGGTTTCAAAATGTCTGTAATTTGAATGCTTACACAGTCCTCCTCCCAACAGATATAGTCAATATGAATACAAGACAAAGTATGTACCCTCTGGGCCAATGTCAAGGCCACTAACTTAATCAACTTATGAGACAGGCTACGCAAATCCAAGCTGGAAGTTGGCGGCAATAGTCTTAAATAGTCCAAAACAATCTTTATGTCACATATTTCTTTATATCTGGGAACCGGAGGGCACAAGGAAAACACTCATGAATCTTTTGATCAGGGAGTGGTTCATCATCGCATGCCCAGAGTCCTGGAGCATCAAGAAAGCAGCCAGTGCACTCTTAGCTGTATTCACCATGTTGTAACTGGCCCCCTGCACATAAAATATATTGGTTAGGAAACTCAATATGTCTCCAATAGAGGCTGACTGTTCATTCAGTCTGTTTTGGGCACAGTACTTTCTCCATTTCCCCACATAGGAGGCGTACTGTTTTTGTATAGACTTTCTCCAAGATGCCCACAGACTGTCCAGAGTTCTAGGCTGCAGAGCATTTATATCGATCCTCGCTCTCTGATCCTGCAATCTAACAAACTTAAGTGAGACAATGGGTGAGATACCTTTGACGCCGGTTGGATTAACAGATCTTTGTTTTTTGTGAATACTAATAGACTCCCCACCATAAGTCTTAGGAGTATGGGGAACCAACATTGGGAAGGCCAATTTGGTACTACTAGCAGTCCCGAGGCCCCATCCTCCTGTATCTTATTCAGACATTTCACCACCAAGATGAACGGGGGGAACGCATAAAAGTTATATTTAGCCCAATCGAGGGTAAAGGCGTCAATGGCCTCCACTTGGGGATCCGGCAGCCAGGATACATACTTCGGACCCTGACCATTCAACTGGGACGTGAACAAATCTATCACTGGCATGCCAAGGTTATCTGCTAGCAGTTAAAAATATTTAAATAATAATTAAAATATCCACTCAGCGCTATCATTGAATTTCCTGGGCATCAGGTTTGCCTGGGTGTTTATCTGACCCGGCAGGTAGGCGACTGTATCCCAAATATTTTTCTGAATGCTAGCTTGTTACAAGAGGCAGATTTAAGACCTCCCATATTATTGAGCTAGGCTACTGCTGAAGTGTTATCCAGCCTAAGCAATACATGAATGTCAGCTTCCCTTGCACAGAATGACTTTAGTACTAATAAGCCCGCCAGCATTTCCAAATAATTGATATCGGATTTTGAGGCCTCCCTGAGCTCTCTGACCATCCATCTCCCACCTGCAGAGACCTTTAGATTTGTGGCTTCCCAACTTTCGCCACTAGCTTCTGACCTGATCTCCAGGTCCACCTTTCTGAGCTCGATCCTCGCGTAAGCCAGTGAGACATTGTCAATCCACCGTGCAAGATTGGATCTGGTCTCTCTGGTTAATCTCATGGGTCTATTAAAATGTCCCCTAGCTGCCTTAACAGCTGAGATTTTGTCCCTTTCCAGGAACCTGTAATTTAGCAGGCCATATTGTAGTGCCGGAAAGCCACCATCAGTTTCCCAATCAACCTGACCACCTTTCTTTTGGAGGGACGAGACTCTGTCATGAGGCCTCTGCAGGCTGTCCAAATCTCTGCCACTTTATCCTCAGGCAGGGTAACTTTCATGGCTTCTGTATCAATAATGAAGCCGAGGAATTTTAGCTTCTTTGTAGGTATTAGCACTGTTTTCTCGGGGTGAGTAAGAAACCCCACATGGCTTAATAATCTCAAGGTGTCCCGTTAGAAAACAGAAATATATGCTTGTAATCCCTTGGAGAAAATTACTTACAATCTCAGGAAAAAATATGATGTTTTTCTAAAAGTTTGGAATCCATATCTTCAAAACATAGGTGCTGATTCTTAATGATGCTCCTCTGTGTCCTCTGCTCTCTGCATCTGGGAACTACCTAGGATTCCAGGTAAGTCAGGATATTTGTCCCTTGGCAGAAGTTTGATGAATCCAATTAAACCTTTTCCTTTTTTTTTTCTTTTTTGTCTCTTTTTCTTTTCTCTCTTCAATTCTATTTACTATTTCTCTCCTTTTTTTTCCCCTGAGTGGATGGAAAGGAGGAGGGTTAGGGCTTGTTCTTTTTTTTTCTTACTCAAAATCCACATCGAATGATAAGATTATGTTTATTTTATGTAATTGATGAATTTCATGTTTTTATGTTGATTTGAAAATATAAATAAAATAATGCAAGGACCATGACACTTCAAATGGAGATGGAGCATTCAAGGTGGGATTAAAAATTCTAAATCCACTCATCAGGAGAACACAGAAGCTCTCTTGCACTACCAATGGCAGGTCCTACATAGACAGGATCAAGTAGAAGGTTGCTCACTTCTCAAAACATTTCAAATAATTTCAATTGATAATATGCAAAAATTGTATTATTATATATATTGTATTTATCTTTTAATTGATCAAAAGTTAAGAAAAAAGATCAGAAGAAACAATCTTTTCTCCTCTGTAAACCTTTACTGAACCAATGATCAAATAAAGAATTAATCAAAGTAAAAGGAAGAAGTTGATATTGTTTTAACAACATTGTTGGTAATTGATCATTTTTAATTCCTCTCTCCATATGTTTAAAATATATTTCAATATGGAAAAATCTTCAGTTCCTTTAATCGACTCACTATTCCATTTATACAAAATTAACTCCTGAATAGTTTCACTAATTTTATTCATTTCTATTTGAATCTAAGCTGGTTTTTCATCCCATTTATAACAGGACAAAAACCTCAATTGAGGTTTTAAAATAATTCTTACCAATAACGTTAATAGGATGAGTGAATTGTATTAAATTGAATTGTATTAAAATGAATATTTTTCCAGGAATATAATATTTGTTTCAATCATTGCCCATTCAAGTACCAGAATTTTTCTTTTGAAACTTGAAAAAAATAGTAAATAACCATTTGTCTTGGTGAATTTCTATTGCTTCTGGGTTTTGGGGTCCCCTAGGCGCATATCAGTAGTCAAGCGATAAGATCCCGCAGAGGTGTGCTGTGTCTCCACTACCCCCCCAAAACCAGATCCAGTGCGCCAGTGGCAGCACTATCATTTTTTTAAAAACTTTTTTTTACCCTTGGGTAAATTGAGTACATTGCTATCAAAGAAGACTTTTATTTAATGTGCGTGAACAGACATTTATGGTGCAAACAAAGGAAGACAATCTAAACTTATCCTTGTATTGACACAACTCTCAAATACTTGCAGCTATCTTAATTTCACATTGTTTGGTCTCAGTGGTTGCACCATACCTTGTCACTATAACAAAATGCTTGTGTATCTCGAGTATTCATTGTGATTGTCTCATTCAAAGATGCACTGTTTTTCTGGCATTTTTGTTGCTGTTTTGATGAAGACAGCTGACTAAAACAATTAATCCTTGTTTCTCTTTTGTAAAACGTACAATGATGTAAAAAGCAACATCTATTTCAAATTCATTATCTCATCCATATCTATGCTAAATTGGAAAACTGTTTTATGTTAATAATGAAGGGCATTGGCATAGTTCATCACCAGCCTGTGGCTGGTTATAATATTTGGTCGTTAACATCTTTTGCTATTTTACCTCTTTCCCATCCCAGCCAATATAGTTCACTCAGATATAATTGTACATTCTTCAGAGGACTAGATGAAATAGAAACAGAGTAGATGAAATTGAATGACCTAAATGCTTTTCAATTTGATGATATTAGATATCATCAAAAGAGAACCTCAAATAAAATGTAATGTATGATTAAGGTGGAGCACCCATTTTTTTGGGACTACCAATAAAGCACTATACAGTATTTTGAATTATAATTTTACTTCAGTCGATATATTTAAAACAAAATGAAGTTAAATATAGTTGAATCACAATAGATTTCAAATTGTAAAAACTCTGCTATTTTGTTTTTAACTTTTAGCTCGACTCTTTGCTTTAAATGTTCTTTGGAAACAGTCCAGCGATTAAAAATTGGAAATGTTTTAAAGCTTTTGGACTTGCAGATTTTGGGCATTGCGTTCTCTGCGAATTTCATTGCCTATGTTTAATTATTTTAAGGAAAGAACATCCATTTAGATAACACAAGCATGCTAATCCTATTGGATGCAAGGTAATTAATTGAGAAATTTCGTTCCATTAACATAGTTCATTTGTTTATAGCAAAGTCTTGTAAGCAGCAAATAAAATAAATGGTAAATATTTTTATCAGGTTAGTTGAGGTATAACTAGGGGCCAGTACACACAGAAATATTTTGAATAGTGCCAGGGGCTTGGTCACATCCGAGAGTGCAGGTGTGGCATTGGTTTAACACCTCATTTGAAAGACGCCATCTCCATCACTGCTCCATTCCTTCACTACAACGTAGAATAGTTGGTCAATACGATTGAATTACATTATGGAGAAGAGACTGAATGTAGCCCTCTGAATCAGCAATCAGAGTTCTGATGCTGAGCCAAGCCCTGTGCTTATGTTTAGCTTGGCAAAATTAAGAATTAAAGTTTGATCCTTTCCCAGACAGGCCTGTCAGTCCCAGGAATGAAATGGCCATCTTTCATTACTTTATATTCAAGGTGCTAATGAATCCTGTTACATACTGACTCCTATCTTTAAGTGATGTTCTACAAAGGGAATAGTTTGAGATCTTAATGTACATGCTCAGTATGCTATTGAAATAGAGAAGAGGGGGATTTCTGGGGCTTGAAAAAGTTATTTGTCCTTACTAACAATAGACAAGGTCTTGGAAGACTGGAGAGGAGCCATTGTTATTCCTTTGTTGAAGTACAGAAATGGAGATAATCCAGGAAATTATAGACTGGTGAATCTCACATCAGTGCAAGGGAAGATATCAGTTAGGGATAGGATTTATGCACATTTAAAAAGGGATGGTCAGATTAGGGACAGAGAGGCTTTGTGTAAGGCAGCTCATAGTTTACAAATCTGATTGTTTTTTTATGGAAGTGGCAAAAGTGGTTGGATTTTAGTATGACATTTATCAAGGTACCTCATGGTAGGTTAATTCAAGTGCCTGCTTCAAACATTTTATGATTTTACACCAACACCTCCACTTTCTAAGGAGTCTGAGGAGATTTGGCATGTTTTCGGACACTCTCATGTGCACTGAGGAAAAAGTATACTGACTGGTTGCATCAGAGCCTGGAATGGTAATTCAAATGCTCAGGAATGCAGAATGTATCAAACATTGCCAGGTCCATTACAGGCTCCAACCTCCCATTCACTGCAGACTTCTATATGAGGTGCTGCCTCAAGAAGGCAGCCAACATCATAAAATGCCTCATCATCCAGGTTACAACCTCTTCTCAGTGCTACCTTTCGGAGGAGGTATAGAAGCCTAAAAACTCGCACCTCTAGATTCAAGAACATTCTTTCTGACAGCTGTCAGTCTCTTTCCTTTGTTACAATAATCAAATACTGCTTTAACAGCAAAAAAAGGACTCTGCACTATTGCCAGTTGTTTTTTGCATGATGAATACTTTGAATATCTATTATCTATCTTCAGCATTTATTGTCTCTTTTAATTCAAATATACTATGTTTACTAATATAGTTTTTTTAAACAAGGACCTGTTCAGATGCAGCAAGTAAGGATTTTAGTGCATATGCACAATGTATGTGACAATAAACATTATAATATAGATCATGTACAAACAGCAGATATTTAGTTTAAATGTGGCTCTGTATTTGGTGTAGACATCACAGACTGATGCATTGTTGCATATCTTTACATAAACTATATTTTAATTACAGTTTAAATTTACTGACCTCAGTGTGAATTATGCGAGGTCATTTCAGGCCTCCGTTCTAAGAAACAGAATTAGTCCTCATTTGAAAGAATTCATTGTCATATCAAGAACCTGATGTCTTTGTCACAGGTCCAATGTATACTGGGGAAAAGAACCACCACCAATTATCCAACATATTCTGTGCCTTATGATTTTTTTTTTTACCATTGATTCTTCCAAACTTTATTCCATCTGTTCCAGAATGTGTTCTTACCATCAAACACTATTTTCTCAGCATTGTTTTGCTGCCCTAATTTACTGCTGTCAGCATTGTTGGGTTTTAGAGTGCAGAGAAGATATGACACTAACCTCTTGCTAATACTCTATTGAGCAAAAATCTTAAAAAAAAAATCAAAGAGCACATTTATTGCAAAACATTTGGTCCTGATTCCATTGTTGGAAAATTTGTCTTAATGAAGTCTCAGCTTCAAGTGACAAATAGAAATAGAAAACTGGCTTTAAGCATGGTAAAGGTACTTGGCTGTTTGATGGACTCAGCAATAAAAGGGGAAGATAAATGCAAATAAATGTATAGAACGGTACCAAAAGTGAGTATTCAAATATGACTATTAATTGAATCCTCTTGCAATCCAGATGTGCTTGTACTAAGGAATATAAACTGTATAACCTTAGGGCCTTGGTATGACTCATTTCTGGCCCCCAGAATTGCATGGCTGACAACAAATCAACCTTACAATTAGTCAATGATATATCGCATGATCTATGAAGCTCATTCATGTCAATAATGTTGTCAGGAAGAAAGCAAATTTGGCTATAGACAGATTTTTTCCAAGTAAGGTTTTTGAAAAAATCGTTATGCCATTGACTCAAATATTGAAAAACATTCAGAAGGTGGTTTAAAATAATAGACTCTTTAGATTTGAATTCCTTTCCCCTTTTGATAATCTGGTGCTCATTGAACATCTGGAAAATTTCCCTTAAAATTCAGATAGAAAGTTCTGTTTTAAATGTGTACACAAGCTCACAAAACACCAAATTTTGTGGCTTGTTAATGACAATAAATTCTGCTTCAAGATGTCCAAAATAAAAAAAAGCTTCAACAGTGATCACTGTATAGCAATAATAAATATTCACTTAAAAACGAGAAGGATGATTTTATTTTTTGCACAATAGCGACCACTTTCCAAGATAAATGAGAAGACACAGGATACAAAAGCTGCACAAAGGATCAAATAAGTGTGAACATCCCCTCTTAACGCTGCAAACAAATTTCTTCTCAATAAAATGAATACAAGTATTTTGTGTAAAACTACCCAAAATCCAATTTAATGTATTTACATTCTGATCACTTTCAGGGCATGCAGTACATTTGTGGCTGACATGGTTCAATTGTTCGTGTTCTTGTCAAGTATTTATCAGTAAGCTGTACAAGTCTCACTTCAGAGACATGCGCACGTAATGAATGATGCCCTAGTGCAATTCTCAGGAAGTGTTCTGGGAGCACTAAGGAACTGAAGGTTGACTTCAGGAAGGGAAAGGCAGAGGTATACAATCCAGTGATCACTGGGGGATCAGAGGTGGAGAGGGTGAGCAAATTTAAGTTCTTGGGATTCACTCTCTTGGAGGTTCTTTTCTAGACCCAACACACCAATGGCATCATGAAGAATGAACGTCAGCATCTCTTCTGCCCCAGGAATTTGTGGAGGTTTGGTATGACATAAGAAACCCTGGCAAATTTCTACAGATGTGTAGTAGAAAGTGTGCTGCATCACAGCCTGGTAGCGGAAATACCAATATCCCTGGGCATAAAGTACTCCAAAAGGTAGTGGACACAGCCCAGGACCCTCCATACTATTGAGTACATCTACAGGGAACGTTGCTGTTGGAGAGCAATAGCAATCATCAGAGACCCTCACCATCCAGCACACGCTCTGTTCTCGCTGGTGCCATCAGGAAAGAGGTATAGGTCCCACAAGACTCGCACCAGCTTTAGGAACAGCTGCTATCCTTCCACCATCAGACTCAATGACAAACTCAATAAGAGACTCATTTAAGAACTCTTACTTTATACTTTATTAATTTTCTTTTTGTTCTCTCTTGCACAGTCAGTTTGTTTACATGTTTTACACCATGTACAGTTTTTTTGCATTACCAATTAGTGGTAATTCTGCCACACCCACGGCAAAATGAATCTCAGGGTTGTATGTGATGTCATGTATATACTCTGACAATAAACACTCCTGTTCGGCTCCGAATCATGGGTCCTCTACCGGCACCACCTACGGCTCCTAGAACGCTTCCACCAGCGTTGTCTCTGCTCCATCCTCAACATCCATTGGAGCGCTTACATCCCTAACGTCGAAGTACTCGAGATGGCAGAGGTCGACAGCATCGAGTCCACGCTGCTGAAGATCCAGCTGCGCTGGATGGGTCACGTCTCCAGAATGGAGGACCATCGCCTTCCCAAGATCGTGTTATATGGCGAGCTCTCCACTGGCCACCGTGACAGAGGTGCACCAAAGAAAAGGTACAAGGACTGCCTAAAGAAATCTCTTGGTGCCTGCCACATTGACCACCGCCAGTGGGCTGATATCGCCTCAAACCGTGCATCTTGGCGCCTCACAGTTTGGCGGGCAGCAACCTCCTTTGAAGAAGACCGCAGAGCCCACCTCACTGACAAAAGGCAAAGGAGGAAAAACCCAACCTCAACCAACCAATTTTCCCCTGCAACCGCTGCAATCGTGTCTGCCTGTCCCGCATCGGACTTGTCAGCCACAAACGAGCCTGCAGCTGACGTGGACTTTTTACCCCCTCCATAAATCTTCGTCCGCGAAGCCAAGCCAAAGAAGAAAAAATCTGAAATCTAGACTGTCTTGTTTTATGAGCCATCATTGTGGTGAATGTCTGCCAAGCTGCCTGTCTCCCCCTCCCCTCTGGCAAGCCTTGCTGTACTAACATTGGCTGTGCATTATCTCTACTGTTAAGGACACTCCCCTTGGATATAACTGTATATGCATCTCTTGTCTTTCATTATTGTACCATGAGTTTCTCCTAATAAAAGCCATGATTATTGTTTGACCACACAGTCTTTGTCTACTTCATCAACTTGGACTTCAATGTTATTAGCAGAGAGTTCAAGTCCACGTAACGTGCGGGAGAAGAATGCCACAGGTCTGCCCTTATGTAGTGGAAGAATCTCGTGACTCCTGGGTGGCACAGTCTGCTATGGATCTCTTTTAGCCCCTCCAGCTGAGCACCAGCAGCAGATCGTGACAATGCGTCAGAGGGATCATTTAACCTGCCCGGTCTGTACTGGATCTCATAATTATAAATTGAGAGTTCTATTCGCCAGCGTGCCATCTTATCGTTCTTGATTTTACTTTTGTGTTTAGTACTGAACATGTAGACTACAGATTTCTGATCAGTGACGAGAGTAAATTTTCTGCCAGCTAGAAAGTGTCTCCAGTAGCAGACTGTGCCACCCAGGAGTCACGAGATTCTTCCACTACGTAAGGGCAGACCTGTGGCATTCTTCTTCCGCACGTTACGCGGACCTGAACTCTCTGCTAATAACATTGAAGTCCAAGTTGATGAAGTCGACAAAGACGGTATGGTCAAACAATAACCATGGCTTTTATTAGCAGAAACGTAATCAGAATTTTTTTGTAAGTCAGAAATGGTCAAGAAAACGTGTGGTTGAATATTGCAGAAACAGCTATGATGGGAGTGGTGAGTAGACATGGGAAAAGAAGTTGCTAGTTGATCTCACTGACTTAATTGAGCCAGTGAATCTGTTCAGTGCTCCCAGTTCTACTCTGCTTGATCCAGCTCCCAGTTGTTGCAGCTGTCGTATATGCACAAGTTGGGCATTGTTGGGAGGGCCTGTAAGTTGTTACAAATGTCATATTTCAGATGAAATGCAAAACCATAAGCCCATTTATTCTCAAATAGATAGAATAGATATCTTGGTCTGTCTTGGAGCAAGAGGATTTTTCCTTTGCATTATGGTCATTGTTTGCATCTGGGCTAAAAAATAGATGATTTAATCACAATCATGGAACTGTCATGGGAGCATGGAGTGTAACTTACCTACTGGATTATGTATATTACAAAAATAACTACATTCAAATGTGTCTTTGGATCATTCTGAAAGTCAAAAGTTACCTTTAAAGTCCTTTTTTATTTTTTGGTGCAATGGGCACATGCATTCCATTTGACTGCCTGTGGGTGGAGACAGAGCCACAGAGGTTCTAACACCGAAGCTGCTTCTCTGAGAACTTTCTAACGTATAACATTTTAAGAAAAATGAGCAATGTTGAGAGGCTGTTTTTCCTGGCACATGAATCAAGAAAAAGAAGACTTTGTCCCTGGAAGGAATAATTTAGGTTTGGGACGAATAGAAAATTCTTCATTCCCCAAGATGATGGAATCAGAGAGGGATACAGCAGAAGAAGGATCACAGCCTGTCCGGGTTATCAGCAAAACCTCAAGCCCCATCAAACTGAGTACTGATGCACCTCAGGGCTGCATGCTCAGCCCATTACTGATCCTGTACTGCCAGGTTCAGTTCCACAGAATCAAAGTTTGTGGATGATGTAATGGTAGTTGGCCTCATTGTTGACTTGGCTTACAGAGTGGAGGTTGATAGGCTTGTACAGTGCTGCAAGAGCAACAACTGGAGTCTCAATGTGGACAACACAAAGGAGATTGTCAATTTCAGGAGGACACTATATATCCATATATCTCCATCATAGAGAGAGTAAGGAATACAAAATTCCTTGGTGGCGGATTTAAAGGATGACTTCTCCTGGACTCACAACTCCTTTCTGACAGGAAGGCGCAGTAGTGACTGCACTTCCTAAGGAGGTTGAGGAGGCCAAAGCTCCCATCCTAACAATGTTCTACAGGAGCACAGTAGAGTGTGTCCTGGCTGGTGTGGTAGCTACAAAGCATCAGATCAGAGGTCAGAACATAGGATGATTAAAACTGATGAGAAGATCACTGGGATCTTTCTTCCCTCAATTGACGATATCTACAGGGAGCAGTGCTTAAAGAGGGCTCGGAGAATCATTGAGGACCCTTACCATCCATCCATCCACAGTGCCTTTGAGACGCTACACAGGAGCGTGAAAAAACAGGACTACCAGGCTGGGAAACAGCTTTTCTCCCAGGTGGCGAGACTGTTGAACAATACTAGAAACCCGTAAATTATTTTTATTTATATTTATTTTGGATCGCTATGTATATGTGCCATTTGTGTGTACGGTGTGTGGTTGTTTATTCACTATGGTCTGGTGATGCACCATTTCGTTGTGTTGTATATATATGTACAATAAGATGACAATACACTTGACTTGAAGCATGCCCTTTGAACCTTTGAATCTCTGCAACCATCAAGCACCTGTTTTAACACATTTTAACTAGAACAATTTTATTCTGCTCACATTTTCAACAACACTACATCCTGACCGCACCACACCTCCCCCCCCCCCCCCTCACCTCTCATCCCATGCACAACAGGTTGACTCCTTATCAACATACTATGGAAAATTTATAGTGACAGTTTAACCTACCAATCTGCCCATCTTTGGGATGTTGGAGGAAACTGGAGCATCAGGTTTCACCCTGAGAACCCCAAACACCAGGATTGAACCTGGAACTATGTGGCCACAACTCGACTAGATGTGCCTCTAGGCTACCCATAACTTTGGTAATTATTTATTCACTATGGTTGTCAATGCTTAGTTTTTGAGCATATTTATCATTCAGGTCTATAGATTTTGGATTCATGTCAGTGCTTTTTAATAAAGAGTCTAAAATCAGTTTTAATATCTTTGAACTAGTGAAGGAAGTATAGGGCTCTCTTATTTCTGGTACTTTTTATGTTCCTAAGTGTCTTCTTTGGCTTGGCTTCGCGGACGAAGATTTATGGAGGGGGTAAAATGTCCACGTCAGCTGCAGGCTCGTTGGTGGCTGACGTCCGATGCGGGACAGGCAGACACGGTTGCAGCGGTAAATTGGTTGGTTGGGGTTGGGTGTTGGGTTTTTCCTCCTTTGCCTTTTGTCAGTGAGGTGGGCTCTGCGGTCTTCTTCAAAGGAGGTTGCTGCCCGCCAAACTGTGAGGCGCCAAGATGCACGGTTTGAAGCGATATCAGCCCACTGGCGGTGGTCAATGTGGCAGGCACCAAGAGATTGAAGGAGGTTGCTGCCCGCAAAACTGTGAGGCGCCAAGATGCACGGTTTGAGGCGATATCAGCCCACTGGCGGTGGTCAATGTGGCAGGCACCAAGAGATTTCTTTAAGCAATCCTTGTATCTTTTTGGTGCACCTCTGTCACGGTGGCCAGTGGAGAGCTCGCCATATAACACGATCTTGGGAAGGCGATGGTCCTCCATTCTGGAGACGTGACCCACCCAGCGCAGCTGGATCTTCAGCAGCGTGGACTCGATGCTGTCGACCTCTGCCATCTCGAGTACTTCGACGTTAGGGATGAAAGCGCTCCAATGGATGTTGAGGATGGAGCGGAGACAACGCTAGTGGAAGCGTAGGTGATGCCGGTAGAGGACCCATGATTCCGAGCCGAACAGGAGTGTGGGTATGACAACGGCTCTGTATACGCTTATCTTTATGAGGTTTTTCAGTTGGTTGTTTTTCCAGACTCTTTTGTGTAGTCTTCCAAAGGCGCTATTTGCCTTGGCGAGTCTGTTGTCTATCTCGTTGTCGATCCTTGCATCTGATGAAATGGTGCAGCCGAGATAGGTAAACTGGTTGACCGTTTTGAGTTTTGTGTGCCCAATGGGGATGTGGGGGGGCTGGCTGATGGAGGACCTCAGTTTTCTTCAGGCTGACTTCCAGGCCAAACATTTTGGCAGTTTCTGCAAAACACGACGTCAAGCGCTGAAGAGCTGGCTCTGAATGGGAAACTAAAGCGGATCGTCTGCAAAGAGTAGTTCACGGACAAGTTTCTCTTGTGTCTTGGTGTGAGCTTGCAGGCGCCTCAGATTGAAGAGACTGCCATCCGTGCGGTACCGGATGTAAACAGCGTCTTCATTGTTGAGGTCTTTCATGGCTTGGTTCAGCATCATGCTGAAGAAGATTGAAAAGAGGGTTGGTGCGAGAACACAGCCTTGCTTCACGCCATTGTTAATGGAGAAGGGTTCAGAGAGCTCATTGCTGTATCTGACCCGACCTTGTTGGTTTTCGTGCAGTTGGATAACTATATATGGATAAATAACCTGTTATGACGGTTTATCTACCTTTTCCAGGATTTTGTGTGGAACTATCTTTTGCTTTGTTGTTTCTTGTGTAAATTATAATCAATAAAAAATACATACATTTTCTGCTTGGGTGTTATTAAATTTGGATTGAATATTAACCAGGAGAACAAAGAAATTTATCAGGGCAATTCAGAAACAAAACTTCAAAACATGTATTTCTAGTACCAGATTGCAATGCTACCATGAGCAAGGGTGAAAGTATTTTAAATTTCTTACCAGTATGGTCAATCACATATACAATGTTGAGGACTTTCTTATTGTACCAGCTGGGTTTATGTATAAACTTTCTGGAGGCTGAATGAACCAGTAATGTGACTCAAAGGCAAGAGTGGTATCGTCTGTTGTCGATGCTCCTAGTCCAGAATTCAATTTCGTAAGTGTTAGGAAACCATTGCCCACCTCTCTGCTCTGCTTCCTAGTCCTAGTCAAAAAGATGATTTACTGTGGCTTGTGAATTTGAGAATGAGCTTGGTCTGCATATGATAACATCAATGTGAATTGAATTTACTTTGCATCAGAATGAATAAGATGTAAATTCAGATCTGGTTAAAGTACAACAGAGCCATGTTGGTTGAATTGTTTTCATATAATTATTGGTTGTCCTTCGGTTTGAAGAAGACACGTTGTTATGTAGGTCAACTGTGGACACAAGGGTGATGTTTCAGTCCCAGTCTGGAAGCGCAGAGTCTAGCACAATGGGGGCACTGGAAGTCCGTTGTTGTAATAAATGTAGCTGCTGCCCTGCAACACCGTTCACGGCCTTCCACCAGTTTTTGGCAGTGCCTATCTTCAAAACTGGTTTAGCCTTCATAGCATAGGGCTTGCCAACATGATCTGTCAGCAGCCGCAGCTTCTAGTTTTCTTGGCTAGAAGTAGCATAGTGTTTCCTTCATAGTGTCTTTATAGTGCTTGCATGGATGACCGTGTTCTTCAGTTCACTATAGAGCAGCTGGCGAGGCATACAATGGTCATCCATTCTGATGACTTATCCCACCCACTGCATCAGGGCTCTGATGATCAGGGCTCAATGCTGGTGGACTTTGCATGACCTAAGACCTCCAGGTTGAAAACACAGTCTTGCCAACGAATGCCAAAGGTGGAATTTCTTTAGTTCTTTGCTGTGATATTGGTAAAGAGTCACATCCATATAGGAGAGAAGGGATGACCACAGCTCTATAGGCTTTAAGGCTTGTGGAGATGTGGACATTGTGTTGATTGAGCACTCTGGTATGCAGCCTCCCCAGAGCCTGGCTGGCCTTGCTGATCCTCGAGTCAATTTTTTTGTCCAAAGACCCAATATTCGAGATAATTCTCCCCAAGTATTTGAAGCTGTTTACATTTGCCAGCTGGATGTCATCAACAGTCATAATTAATTTTCATTTACATAACATCCCTAAATTTAAAAATAATGGAATAGAAGTAATCAAAAAGTAAAATCAAGAAGGGAAATAAATATTGAGTGGTGTGTTATTGATTGGGGAGGAGGGGGGTAAATGATGAGCAAAATAATCTTTGTGAAGTGGGCATAAAGACATTAAAGAATGCTAGCAAAGTGGAATCAGCTTTAGAGGTGACATTTCAGAATAAGTAAAATGAAACACCTCAGCACTAGTGTCAACATGTAAATGGAACCCATCCACTTATTTGTTTTGTATCTGCCAGTATTTGAAAATGCATTTTAATTATTTAGGCGCAGCATTAGTAACATGGCCCTTCCAGCCCAAGAGCCTGTGCTGGCCAATTCCATGTCATTAACCTACAATCCCCGTACGTTTTATTTCTTTGAAGGGTGGGAGGAAACCAGAGCACCTAGAGGAAACCCATGTGAACACGGGGAGTATGTACAAACTCCTTACAGATAATGCTGGATTCAAACCTCAATCGCTGATCCTGTAACAGTGTTGCACTCACCACTGAGCTAGCCATAAATATATATTTTTAAATGAATTTACTTGATGTCACATTTGAATCAGTGAGACCTAATGCAGACTTGATCATTTTGTTAAATGCTTATGTTCTGCTGTCATATGTCAGCTATATCTCCTTGTTGCAAGCTGTTTTAATTCCTTTCCCCATTGCCACATGGGGTGAGGCTCAACAAAAACTTGAAGGTCACTTTATCTTATTCCTCGATAAAGAATACTGATTCAAAATGGTGCCTGACTATTTGTACTCACTGAGCTCCTCCAGCATTGTTTGCTCAAGATTCCAGCATCTGTGCAGTTTTTGTGTTTCTCTTGCTTATCATATTTCACTGAGGTAGCCTAAAACCCAACAACATAACCATTGAATTTTTCATTTTCAGGTAACCCCCCCAATGCTGGTTCCATTCTTACCGTCTGTTCTCTATCAGTATTTATTTTGCTAGCCATTCCAGTACTTGCTTTTCCTTCAACCCCATCCTGGTGGTCTCCTCTACTAACAGTCTTCCCTCTTCACCTCTTTCACCTTCATTCGTCATATCCTATTACCTCCTGGCCTTTTTATGCTTTCTATCTCCTTTATCTCAAAAACCAGAAAAGTTGACTGCTCATTTCTCTCCTTGGATGCTGCCTGACTCCAGGTCTCTGAAGCTTCTCTTTGCTGGCAGCTTTCTATATTGACCACCTTTTTGACCAAGCTTTGTTACCTTCCAGGACACTTGCAGGTCATTTAGTGTTGTACCATTAATTATGAATATTCTTGATGTTTGAACCCAGATTAATAAAGACATGAATGCTATTGTGAGGTGAACAGAAATGGCCAGTAGTTGAGGTGTAGTTCACAAGATTAGATCAGGAGAGAGTTGAGGAGCTGGAATTATGGTTGGTCAAAGTGTGGTCCAACATGATTTCTTTTGACAAGGTGAATGATGAATTGACTGATGAAAGGGCACAAGTGGAAATGAAAGAAATTTGCATTCTGTTGACAAAATCAGGTATTATTATAGAGCCCACAAGTGATTGCACATTGTGGATTTTCAGAAGTCTTTCAAATTGTGTCCCTCATTAACATGCATTTTTTGATGAAGTAGCAGCGGGGTTTGATGAGGGAAATGTTGATTTGGCATATATGGATTTCCAAGAGATATTGGTTAACATGACACACAACATGAACACTGAAATAAAAATGTCAGTAGCAGCATCTACAGGAAGTTGGCTAAGTAACCGGAAACTATTTTAGGTGCTGTAGAATTATTTATTTTCCCTTGAAGAAAGGTGAATCTGCAATTCAAGGACATCCCTAATTTGCACTTAATTAGCTTTTAGATCTGGTGCACTTTCTATCTCGTTTCACTAAAGTGTACAACTTCAATATTTTTGTATTTAATTTTTCTGCCACTCAACCAACCATGGCTTGTTTCTTTTACCATTCTTCTTTCTGTTTACTACACTTGCAAGCTTTATGTGATCTGCACATTCAGAAATTTAAAATTTTATACATTTCATAAAATTTCACATTTTATACATCCATATTTAATAGAAATTGAAAAAAAATGACAATGGTCTCATCATTGATCTTTGGGAACATGATGTTTGATATTCTTCAGTTTTCAAACGTCCTCTGAATATCCTTACAGCTAACATTAAATGTATTCTCTACATTGATATTTGCATGAGGAAACAAAGAAAGTCAATCAGGTTTGTCAAACTTGAATTAGTTGAACTGGAATTCTTAATTTGTCTGCATATGGCATAAAGTTGATGGATAGATACTTGCCCGTCATAATTTTGCACTGTTTTATATTTGCTAATCCTCTTGCACTTCCTGATACGATTACAACAAATCGTTGGTATTCTCTATTTCTACCTTTCTCAGTAGCTGTAAAAGGTTCTGCTTTGGGCAAAAACTGGGTGTCAGAATGAGCTTTGAGAATATTCAGAGTTTCAGGAAGATATGAAGAAGCAATGGAATGGGTAAAGACTTATCCAATAGAATGGATTATAGAAAAGTGTGAAGTCATGCACACAGAAAAGCAGAAAGGAAGAATGTTTTCTAAATGGTGACATGTTGAGGGGTGATGATGTTCAGAATGATATGTTGGCCTTTCTTGGAGGAAGATTTAAGTGCAAAAGAAGATGTATTGCTCTGATTAGGCAAGTCTGTGGTAAATGTATATCTGGATTATTTGGTGCAAATCTAGTCTTGATATAAAGAAGGCTACACTTGTGGTAGGGGGAGTACAGTGATGGTTTACTAGATTCATTCCTGGAATGACGGGTTTGTCACATGTGAAGAAAATAAGCAGTATGGACTGATGTTCCATCGAGTTCCAGAGAGTTGATAGTGATGGAGAGCAGGCATCCTGCCAAACCAGTTTCAGGGTATTGGGACAAAGGATCGAACAGGTGCAATTGAGAACAGGCAACTGAACATAGGGGCTCAAGCTTGGTATCTTTGGATCCCCACCAGTGATTGACATGCAAGAACGACAGGCAAGTCATAGTGGCTTTGGCATGGTCTTCAGCCACTCGCTGTCTGAAAGAAATTTCTTTTTGTTTTCTTTCCTTTATTCTCCTTTTTTGAAAAGTGGTACAAGAGTGTGGTGATACTCTAGAGGGTTGTTAATGGCCTGCAACATCACAGGCACAAGACATCACTCCATCGAGGAAACCTACATGAGGCGGTGTCTTAAAAAAGCAGTCTCTATCCTCAAAGACCCCCATCATCCAGGCCATGCCCTCTTCACTCTGCTACCATTTGGAAAATGGTACAGGAGCCTAAAGTTGAGAACTCAACGGCACAAGGACAGCCATCAGATTCCTGAACAATCAATGAATCAAGACACTGCCTTACTTTTCATGCAGTATTATTTTTTAAATTTTTATTTGTAGTAATGTTGCAAGATAGTTGTAATATGAATGTTTGCTCTTTGATGCTGCCACAAAACACTGAATTTCATGTATTGTTCTTGACAAAAAATCCTGGTTATGAAGGAGCTAAATCTACTTTTGTTCTTGTGTTCTTTTACTATGGTAACTTTCAGCATTTTTGTTGAATGATTTCATGCTAATTGAGCACCGTGAAGAAGAAATCTTTGGTGGGTTTTCCAAGAAATTAAATGATAGCCGTAGATTACGGCTTGGGCAGCACGGTTACCAGAATGCTGCTACAACACCCAAGTCTGGGACTGGGGTTCGAATCCCACTCTCTCTATAAGGAGTTTAGAAGTTCTCCCTGTGTCTGTGCAGAAACTGGGGGCTCCAGTTTCCTCCAACCTTTCAAAAATGTACACAGAATGTAGGTCAATTGAGTGTAATTAGGGCAACAAGGGCTTGTGGGCTTAAAGGGCCTGTTACCATTTTGTATGTCTAAATTTTAAAAAATATAAATATTAAATAGGCTTGAGAATAAATAGATTTTTGTAATTTAACTTGGCTTGGAGTAAAGATGATGGAGGTCAGGGGGAAGGGCGCAGAGTAGAGAAACATGTAAAAGGAAGTGATTTTGTGCTTGTGGCCATACCTGTAGCATTATAAATAATAGCAGCTCTTGATCAATGGTGAAGTAAATCAAATCCAAAAGTTTAATTTGAGTTAACCAACTAAACAGTTTATAGATCAAGTGCACATGTTTGGCACAGTCACATAATTTGGAAGGAATATGACCAGAAGTGAATAATGCTCCATTTATTATGCTCCTCTGTTCCCTTAAATAATTGTGGTCCTTGTTCTTTTTGTGATTCCACAGAGGTGGAGGAGGGGAATTCCAAGATTGACTATGTTGATTGAGAACTCAGCATGCCTTGGATTTGTTGGTACATATAGCTTTTAATAATTTTTATGGTTATGAACTACATTGAGATTCACACAGTCTTACAAATAAACATAGAACACTGCAGTGCAATACAGACCCTTGGATCCTCAATGTTGTGCTGACCCATATATCCCTAAAAAAAAGTACTAAACCCACCTTACCCCGTAACCCTCTATTCTTCCTTCATCCATGCACCTGTCCAAGAGTCTTTTAAATGCCCCTAATGTTTCAGCCTCCACCACCACCTAGACAAGGCATTCCAGGCACCCACAACTCTCTGTGTAAATACAGTGCAGAAAGGAAATTCCTTGGCCTATCATGTCCCCTTTGGATGAACACGTATTGCCAACTATTTCAGTTCATCGCATTTCTCAGCAATCGACATAGCGCTTTGCAGGTTATAACTTTTGGATCAGGTAATGGTTTCACATATGTTTAGATTTCTTGTCTTTACCACAGGCAATGAGCTTTGGACATCACATGTCGCTTTGGGTTAAAATGATTACAGAGTTTGGGTGATGCTGTTGCGTATGCTAATCTAGTTCTAGTTTCCATTGAGCCTTTGAAATAATATCTGATGTTTCAGTTCAACTTGTGTTGTACGGACTCCTTTCGACAACTATATTTAGGCATCCTCCGCCCCACACGATGGAAGAACTCTTGAATCTGCTTGTCTTGTGCCAGTTCTCTTCAAATGAAGTATGCGCACAATCATTTAAAAATAGAAAATGCAGGGGATCTGAAATAAAAATAGAAAATGCCATGAATGCTCAGCAAGACAGACAGTATCTCTGGAGAAAGAAACAAGTAGCATTTCAGGTCAAAACTGAGTAGCCCCAGGATTTTCTGTTTGTCTTACATAATGTCATTGTGAACCCCTTTTTAAAAGTAGTAACAAATCCATATGTTTTCAGCATTTTCTTGAATTTGTGTTTTGACTTGATAATTGATCTTCAATATGCGGTTCTATAATGTCATTAGCAAGATTGGAACATTCGTTAGCTCTTCATCTGTGAACAGAGGAGAGCAGAGCTTACAGTTCTCATTCAGCATGTAACTCGTTCAGAACCCAAGAGCTTAAAAATAATCACTTTGGTAGTAGTTGAAAAATTAACATCCACCTCACCTGTCATTTCAGGACATTAGTTTTTTTTTGCCCAATATCAGCAAGATTTTCAAGTAATATTACCTTCTGCATTTCCAGCACTGAATTTCACCTGATATGATTATGTGAGCAATTTTATGCCCAAAATCATAATGGGTGTCATGCCCATATACCTCCAAAGTTGGACGCAGCACAGCACTTCCACAGAGGAACAGAAATACTAGAAGTACACTGCACCATCATCAACATTGTTCATCAATCTTTCTAAGTGTTTTAATCCATACCTTGAGATTGAGACCCCTTATTCTATGCACCTGAGTCACTGAAAAGCTCCTTGCATCCAATCTGCAGAGTTTCATTTCTTCAAAAACCAAGTGTGAGAAAACTTGGTCAACTCATCTCTTCATACTGTATGACAATGCTGAGAATCTGTCTGATGAGCCAATTTGCCTTACCTTCTTTCTCTTCAAAAGGAAGTCGCATTCAGTAAAACACATCTTTTCCTTACAAATCCTATAAAAGCCTTGGGGAATGTTATGTATTTATCATGATTAGGCAACGTGATGTGAATTTGCAACTAGTTTGGTACAAAGTAAAAGATACTTGATTGTACTGAATTGTGGAAGAAGTTTATTTTTGTGTGGATTATTGAGCTACTGTTAGTTTTTAGTTTTGTTTCCTCTCCTCTGGTTTGAATCTTCAGTTGATGCATACAGATTGAGCAATTTTCATTGTCTGTGCCAGGACCTAATTTAAAATAAGCCTTGTCTCATTACTTACAATATGTTCTCATTCTTAAGGTCATGAGTACAGGACCTACTGCTGAGACTCCATGTCGAATCCTAATGCAAAGCAGAATGTACAGTAGCCTACATCCTCTGGTTAGCTTGGCTCGTGCGAGTAAAAATGAATTCTCCTTATTTTCCCTTATATAACTTAATAGTTTGAACCATCTGCAATAAATATTTTAATGTTATCGAGTGTAAAACCACAAACCCAACCCCAGTTCTGCAGTAAATGAAGCTATCGAGAGCCAGGGTCTGTGTTATTATTAACTTTTCTTATCTTTTTAATATTTATTTTTGCTTGTGCAAGTTACACAAAATCTCCACTCAAAAATGCATTGAGTAAGTTAGACTATGACATAATTGCTATTAAAGTCAGCACAGAATTGAGTTTTGCAGTTTTTAACATTATCGTAGGAAGGAAATAATAGATTGGGTAAAAATAATTATTTTAGCATTGATATGTTTGGATGGAGATTTTATGAGAGAAAATCAGACTGTTGAATTATTCTGCTATGATGGAGAAAATGTATTTGCAACATGACACCCATGTCAAGTGGTTTTAGCAGTACATGTTCAGATCATAATTGACTTTGATTTCAGTTCATAATTGATACCAGATTTGAGGCACACTGATTCAGAAGGTATAATGTTTGACTGGAGTTACAGTTGTAGTACAAGTATGATTTTTTTAAATGCATTGCTAAAACTAATTTGTTTTCATGTTATATCACATCTTATATTGGCCCTAGTTAATATAAATATTTCTCTTGGGACCAATTTTTGATTTAAAAAAAAGAGCCTGTTTTATTTGCAATTTTTATTTCACTGCAGATAGAGAAGTAAATTGCTAGAAATTGGTGGCACATGATTGCTTATTAGATCATTATATTCAGCTCTACTTTATGGGAAAACATTATATAATGAAGTAAATGTTTAGCAAATATTTGAAAAATAGTATGAAACATTCTGAGGTATGTTTCAATAATTTTCAAAGAAAAAGATTCAGTATTCATTTTCTTATAAAAAATGAGGCAGGTCAAATATTAATATGTAGCTCTTTGAGCTCTTACTTAAGAAGCCACATGCCTTGACGGTTTTCATTCGGAATTCACCAGCTTCTGGGATCACAACAGACCACGGAGCAGCAGCGTGGTCCCAGGTGACCCACCTGCTTGACCAACTGCTCCCCCACAACTTCAAGTGCTCGATGAGGTATTGGAGAGCCGTTGAATCGGATCGTGAGGTGCACTGCTGGAACACACTGCAAGCAATCCATGTTCCCCGCAGGATGAGAGTCATACAATACAGTATGTTTGAGGATGGTGCTCAGCAAGCAATAAGGGGAAAATAAGAGCAAACTGAACAGTTACTAGAAGGCATCCAGGAAATTGCATCAATTCTGATTTTTTTTTTGACATCTTGGACGCTACATTGTGGCTGTGTGAAGAATGGGGGAAGGCTTTTTATCTTAATAGCTGTGTTTGGATGGAGCTTTCACGGGAGAAAATCAGGCTACTGAATTTGCTCCCTGATGTCTATTAGTAGTGGCCCAGGGCTATGTTGAAATTTATATCCCATTTGTATTGTTGCAGTCCAAAAGAAGAATTTACAGAGGATGACAAGTGTATTTTGAGTAGGTATGTTGATGACTCAGATATATCACATGATCCTTTTGTGTTTTCTTTAATCTTCTATAGAGGTATTAAAAAAAATCTTACTTAAGTGATCGCTGTAACCGAGAATAATTTACTGCTTCATTGCAGAGCGTTGTGCAGGTAGTATTGCTATTGCAGCCCTTGTCTTATTCTGGCTGTGTGCCGGTAAACAAAGCCCCGGTGTGTGCTCTCGAGAATCGGTCTGCGTGTTGCATCGGAGCTTGTCTTGAACACAGGCACTGTTGTTGAGTTAACACGATCGAAACCACATCTTGTACGTTCGCGGAGACAAAGGGATTGGTAAAAGAAAATGCCTTGCACTCCTCTTTGAATAAATACAGCAATCAAAAATATAAGCTTAAGAGCCGTTCCAGAATTATTCACGTGTTCCAAGCAGCAGCCACGGTGACCAGTCTTGTCTGGTATGGAGCTCGTCGCTGTACGTCTGTTGTGGAAATGCTTGTCGCTGGTCTCGTAGTCCCTTGTATTGCAACATGCCATTGAAATGGAAAACGAGCAACACCACTAACTGGAAATTCCCAGTCTCTATGCTTAAGGCATCGAGGACGACGACACTGACTCCGGCATACATGTAAGTTCTTCGTGCCTGCTTCAGAACATGTAGGGATTTGCAACTGGGTGCTCTCTGGGGTAACGTGAATTATTCATAAATGCAGTTTCTAGCCTTAATTACTGGGTTGACGGATCAGTACTGACAACGAAAATGTAGTGGTTTGCATGTCGTGCCTGCACTTAATGCTTATTTGTGAGGATATACGCTACCGAATACCATTCAAGGTTAAGGCCAAGTGTATCGAATGACTGCATTTGAAGCGTGCTGCGGTCTCCGATGCGCGCTCATTTATCGCCACGACGCCTTCAATCCATGCACTCTTTGTATCATTTTCCCACCAAATGCCACCAGGTGTCCTGTTTGAATTGTTGATCCTTCCTCATCTCCTGACACGTTGCGCCTTGCTGCTTTGGCTCCGAATTTAGGCATTTGAACCAGTTCCCCGAAACCAACTCCAAATTGGGGGTTATGTCTGCGCCTTTAAAATATAGTTGGCGTTCTTGTACGTTCACAACGTATTTAAGGATAGAGATGTCATGGCGTCACGATAAAATGTCCCGCAGTCTTTGGGTCACCTTTCCTTTCCAACTTTCAGTGGATAAGCTGAGAGTTCTAGTCAAATTCGGCGACTTTGCTTGGAGTTGGTATATTCAGTTTGGGAAGCCAGTTTCCCTGATGATTAATTTTGTGGTTTGGTACCTCAAATTCAAAACTAATTAGAAAAATTTGGAAAACAAATTTTAATGAGAGTGTGCAACACAGGATTTGCCCGTGACTTGTGGTGAGAATTATTTATGAATGTGGGGTGCCAGGAAAGCAAGCATGCCCAGATATCACACCAATGCATCAATGTACAATTGCATTCATACCACTTCAGTCTGGCCTTTTTCCTTCCATAAATCCAATTTGAGCCCACGTTTCCCGAGAGAAAATTGTTTGAATAAAAACTGTAAAGGTATCAACACATCAATGATTGCTTATTGAAATAAAATTGATGAGAGTGTGCAACAACCTGACTTGTGGTGAGAACGATGTGTGCCAGGAAAGCAAGCATGCAATTGACCTTTGAGGGTCAGGATAGAAGTCTCAGATTCTACAAGAACATCTGATCGAATTCAGAAACCCGGTCAAAACACAGTTGGAAACAGAGATCTAATATTACATTGGTGCAATTAACAAAACTAATTAGTGATGCCTGAGGATAGTGAATGACTTTTGTATTATATTTATTGAAATAGAATATCTAAAATGTTTACATGTAGCTATCGCTGTTACATTATAGAGGTGATGCATGAACTGTCGTGGCAATTTATTAACTGCACATTTTATACCTAGGTTCAAATCCACATCATGTTCCCTTGCACGTTCTCTTCCCTTTATAAGTTGTCAAACTAAGTAAGATCATTCACGAATGCTCCCAATTACCCATTGCTATCAGTTTTCATATTCAACAATTAGTTACTCTTGTGGCCTGATTGTTGAATAAATTAGTGGTGTAAATTTGAAAACTTGAAATAGAGAAAAGTGGGAATGCTGTTCATTGAGTTTATTGTGTTGCAAACTGCAAATCGTTTGTACATCATGCCTTTTCTGCATAAGCTTAATTAGAAACTGGGGAGCTGAGTTTTGATAATGACCCTTTTCCGACATTTGTAGAAGTCTTGATGTGAAAGGTTAAGATGATGTCCCTTATTTTAATTTTCTGAATGGCACTGCAGCAGCCTCAGTTTGCTGTGTGTGGGAAGCGCAAGGAAAAGCAGCAGAACAAGTTCAGGAGGTAGTAGATCAGTGGAATAATGGAAGTTGAACCGCTCTTCAGATAGGCTGTTATTTTCAAAACTGCTACTCCAGCTGATGACTTTTGATGATGCAGGATATGCATTTTTTATAATAAATTTTTGTCGAGCTTATGCACAGAATGGGAGAGGATTCTTTGATGTTTATTATTTCAATATTCATATCATATTTGCAAACAAAACAGCTCTGCTTATTGTAAAATTTTATGAAACCTTAGTTTCTTAATCATTGTGGTTTTTGTTTAATCATTTTGTGGTGAATGAAATTTCACACTTAGAAAATCTTCTGACACATTTTGAATTTCCTGGATAAAATGCCTCTCTATATTGAAGCAGCAATTGCACAAATTCATTAGATCCATTGTGTTGCTGAGTTCCTCATTCAGGACATGTATTAGGAAAGCAGACTCTGAAATGTTCACGGCTACAACAAAGATGATTTCCCATGATAGCTGCAATCCAAACTGGAAAAGAAAACTGTTGTATTACTGCTGATCATTTTACTTGAAAGCTCACTGAGTATGTGCTGATTGAGAACAAGGCACGGGATTGCTTGTGATGTCCTCCAGTCCAATCACGAGCAAACTACAGAAGGAACTCAGCAGGTCAGGCAACCTCTGCAGACAGTTGACAGGCTGAAAGATGGGAGGAAGATAGGCAGTATTGCAGAGAGGAGTGGAAGTCTTAAGGTGATGAGGGAACCCTGGAAGGGATGAAGGTTGAAAACAACCAAGAGGATCACTGGCTTATCCCTTTCCTTGAAATATGACGACTACTGGAAGCACTGTTTAAATAGGGATCAAGGAATTATAGAAGACCCTTTCCATCAGCGCACAGCATCTTCAACCCACTATCAACAAGAAGAAGGTATAGGAGCTTCAAAATCAGGATTGCTAGGCTGTGGAATAGCTTATTCCCATAGGCTGTGAGATTGATGAACAATATCCTGTAACCATGGGCATCATCCCAAATATTTATATATGTTTATTTTGATTCTTAATATGATCTTTATGTACTGTGCATTGTGTGTTTTTGTGTGTGCTTCATGGTCTGGAGAGACGCTGTTTTGGCGGGTTGTATATGTACAGTCAGATGATAATAAACTTGAATTTGATGAACAGATGCAGCCATTTGGGGTAGATTTGGGAGACAATGATGCGGAAACAAACAGAGGGGGAAATGTATGGGACAGATGGAGCTAGGAGGGTTAAGGTGACCACAGCTGATGAAGGTAGGTGGATCCATACAAGGGGGGTATAATGACCTCATGGGTCAATGGGTTGGGGGGAATGTCTTGGTTGAGATGGGAAGGGTAAGGGAACTGGATAAGGGGACTGGAAGGGAGGATTGGGAAAAAAGGAGGGTGTGAGATGATGGCTGATGAGAAGAGAGGAGAGAAGGGATCCCTGTTTATGTCTCCTTATCCACCACCCCATTTGGCCCCATCTGTCCATCATCCTTCTCAGGCTATGAATCCCCCACCAACCCCTTTCACCACTCCCTGTTTAATACTTTCCCTCTCCTTTTTCAGTGCTGCGGGCTAGTCCTTGACCTGAAATGTTACCTGTCCATTTCCTTCCATGAATTCCAAATTCCTCCAGCAGTTTTTTTTAATATAGATTCCAGAATTTTGTATCTATACCCAGCCCGCCTTAGAACATTTACCATTTGGATGCAGTCAGAAGATGTACAGGATTCACATAATGCCATGTTAGTGAGGGAGAAAGGTGAACTTTGTCATGTGGCTTTAATGTAGAAATGAATGTTTCAACAATTCAGAGCTAGACACAAAAGAAAAATATATAGTAATCTGATCTAGATTAAATAATTTTAGGGATGGGCTTGAAGGAAGTGAGTGAGGTAATATGTGTTGGTGCTTGGTTGAGGAATGGGAAGCAAAATATAGATGTAGGAAATAAAATTTGGCAGGATATGATGCATAGTTGAGAAGAGTAAGTCCTTCTTCCTGAAGATTACTTTTTTCAAACTTGATAAATATTAATATCTAGGAAATATCAAAGTCCTTCAGTATGCTTATTTCACTGTAGTACAGTACTTCCATTATGTGCTGAACTCCTCATGAGACAAAATAGTTATGGAATTGTAACTTTATCATAGTGACATGTTCCATTCTGTTGAAAATCATAGCAGAAAAGAAGATGCTCACATAGGTCTTTTCATTTGTACTTTATTCTTGAAGCCTAGATTCTGCTGTGCCATACCTGGAAGACCATGTGAGTCAACACTCAGTTATCCATCAGTATCCACAGGGAGTAAGTCATTTATGTTTGGTGACTGAGATTCCATCATCTTTATGTATTTTTCTAATTCATCTTTTATGTCTATTTTTGCAAGAGCAGGTGTTTCAGACGGAGGAAGTGATGACTCATTTGCACATTCAGTTAAGACAAGTGGAACATAGATTCACACAAGTTATATCATGGGCTCCTGTACTGCTAAATTGCTAAGACCACTTGTGCAAGTGTGAATTGCCTTTTGTTTGGACAGTTGAGTGATCTAATGGTCGTTTTAAAAATGATGAAAGAATAAGATAAACAGGATCTATTTTCTCTGATGAAATGTCTTGAACAGAGGTTCATCAACTTAAAATTAGATCTAGCGTATTGTGGGTGAAACCAGGAACTGCCACAAATAAGATTGTAAAACGGGGGCATGCTGGTCCAAAAAAAGCTTTTGGCTGCTGATTTGTTTGGCTCAGACCACAATTGATAGAGTTTGTTGCACAAGATCAAAAACAGATATGTAGAGCTGAAAAAGGAATCAGCTGTGATCTGTTTGAATGAAGGAGGAAGTGATCTGGAGAGCAGAATGGGCCAATTTTGTTCCTTTTGTAAGAGGTAGGTTTTTTAAAAAAAATATAGCAGCCACATTTGAAATATCGTTCTTCAATTCATAACATCTTTGGTTTGTGCTAGTGTTTTCTGAGCGTGTTGCTTACTGAAATTCATGAGTTCACAAACACTTCATATATCCATATTTCATTCAGGTGCCTTGCCATTCGGCATGGGCGATCATGTCTCTCCATCCGTCATGACCTCTGACCCTCTGAATTGTAGTTGTTGCTTCCCCTGTTCTCCTTCGATGAAGGCTCCTTCTTTGAACTGAGACTGTAGTCGATGTTGAGTTCATGATTATACATGGGAAAAATACTGAAGTGGTTTCCTGTTGTCTTCTTCAGTTGCATTGTCCATACTGGACAGGTAACCCTGGCCACTGATCAACAGATTCATCTGCCCAGCGTTTTTAATTTTACAACAATAGACAATAGGAGCTGGAGTAGGCCCTTCGGCCCGTCGAGCCAGCACCGCCATTTTACAGATCATGGCTGATCACTACCATCAGTACCCCTTTCCAGCCTTATCCCCATAACCCTTAACTCCTTTGCCCACTAGAGTCTTATCTAACTCTCTTTTGAACATAATCAGCGAATCTGCCTCTACCACCCTCTGTGGCAGAGCATTCCACAGATTCACACTTCTCTGGGTAAATTCCAATTTGTAGAATCTGCTTGTAAAAACCATCCACCACCTGCATGCAGTCCATGGCTTCACATGACCCTGATTGGGAGGCTGAACGGGTACTACACCTTAGTAGGCTATCGGATGGAAGGTATGCCTTGCACCTCCCTTTACTGAGCAATTGCACAGCACCGATACAGATACCCATATTTATTGTACTTTTAAAAAATGGTAAAGAATGATTAAGTTTTACACATTCGAATGAGTTGGATGAATACCTAACACCAAAAGAAGCAAAAAAAATTCTTTATCTCTTCTGCTATTTCCAGCCTATCAATTTCTGCCAAATATCATTGTATTTTTATATCTGCCTGCTCCTTAATATAATTCAATCAATATTACTTTTGTATGGTAGCGCAATTTAGTCATATTTGTGTTTGGAGATCCTTATTCTCGCAAATCCTTCAATTTATGTGCAGTGACAGATTGTAAAAAATTATCCGATTTCTTTTAAATTAGTTTTCCTGTTTTGTTTTTGTATTCGTTAAGTCCAGAGGGGTTCCCATTTTTTTGTTTCTCATTTTGATTCTTTACTATTTTAAACATTTTCTAAATGAGTTGAAACCTGCTTTCCTGTTCTTCATCGGTGTATTATTTTTCCTTTTTTAGATTCTTATAAGTTCCTTTTCTTGTCAGCTGGTGACTTTTGTCAGCTTTGGAAATTTCTTAGGAAGTTCAGTTCTTCCATGTTTCACTATACAATTCTATCAACTACCTACATTTCTGTATTTAATGAGGTTGATTGCAAATATGTTTTGAATCTTTATTTGATAAAAATAAACAAATGGAAAAGTAAAATTGTCCACATGATACGTGAGGATTTCGGGACAATGTGGGGACATCCGAATTCACGTATGATATTTGAGATAATCTTGATGAGAAATAGATGAACCTGTATATGTAATGGAGAATCTTCTCCAAGAAATGGCTCACAGGACTGCCTTGAAATCAAATTTGCATAAATTAATAGGATATTCAGCAAAAGCAGTAAATTATTGTGCTTTGCAAGTGTCTTCACTAGTACTTGATAAATGTGATTCATAGTACTGTAGTTTATAACCCATGTAACTTGATTGCATATGGTACCTTCATTGGCTCAGTTTGACTTATGTTATCAGAAAATTTATGGCAATTCTGACATCAAAGTGAAGTCATGACAATTAACTCCTTTTCAATGAGGTTACAGTTGTTAAAATGTTGAAGTAACAGTTTGAAATAATGTTTATGGCAAGACTAAGAAGGTTTAAAAAGGTGCTTTAGAGAGAGGAAGAAGGCATTCTAACCTCAAACAGCCACACTGGAATAAACTTTATGTTTGTTTTTTGTACAGAGAATTTTGTACAGAGTAATTGAAATCTTTGGGAGCGAAGGAGTGAGAGAGAAACCTGTATTTGAATGAGCTTGAGCGGGATCATGATTAGGTGGAAAAATGACTCTAATTAGTAAAGTAAATCCACTGACAGTGAATGTTTCCTCATGGGTATGTCAGATGTGAACCATTTTGTCACCTTTCCGCTGAGGATCTTCATCATTTTTCATAAAAGCAGCATATGACATTGGAGTATTTGAACTATGCAGAAAGTGGCATGTTTCATGAGGTCCGTTGGAAATCCAAGCCACTCAGAATGATAGCATATCTAGAGCTGGTGTGTCTTATCTAGTTTATTGGCCTGATGGAAGGAAAGTGATCAAACCGACATACATTTTCTTGAGGAAATCTCACTTAATGTTACATAATTTAGCTGTGCATAAAAGTAGTATGATTATTGATTATTGCTTTTTTGAACGATTACTCTTTCCACTGTTTCAATTTCATCTCATGTTAGCACAGCTGTGTAATTGTTTTTTTTTAACCATAGACTGATTATTACTGAACAATACTTTGCCATAAGACCTTAATGAATCTTCTTGAATGACTGCACTTGCTATGAGCTAGTGACTTATTTTATTGCTGGTTCAGTGAATATCAGCAACTTACCTTGAGATTTGTACACCTTGTAGAATCTGAACCAAGTTGTCAAGAATTTGGGAAAATGTAATGAAATTAGTGTAACTAGGGTGTGGACCTGATGTGTGGTAAAGCCTGCTTTTATGCTGCATCGCTCTCAGGATACTGTACCTTTGGAAGTCCTTGCATAATTTGTATTTCTCATGCATGTGCTTTTCTGGTCTCGACGCCTAGCAGGTACAAGATCAGAGAATACAATGAAAAAATCATAATAAAATACAATATTATCCATTTCTGTCAACACTCTTGGCCTGTGTAAACTTTGAAGACATAACAAATTGTTAACATCGCCAATCCAATATAAATGATGTGTGTGTATTTAAGTATTCATATTATCTCATGCTGAATGATAATGGGTGGTATTATCACTCTTTTTTCCCCCAAAGATGATTGAGTACATCGCTAATCACCCAGTGTCAGGAAAAACAAAAATAATAATTCATTAATCAACAGTGAGTGCAACACCTAAAAAGTATTTTTCCTCTCCCAATTTTAGGAAAGTGTGGTGTCTACATCATCTCTGTTAAAAGAGTTATCTTCAGACAAAATTGTTTTCATGAAACAGTTCTGGATTGTTTCTTGCATCTCACGAGCTTTCTCCAGGATATTCATGACTCGCAGAAAATCTGTATTGAAGTTTTTACTGGATTTCAGACAGGTGATTTTCATATGGCTGAGCTTCTTGTTGGAAAAAAGGATAATTTTTTATTTGTACCTCAGTCCATCAATGTGAATTAGGTGACAAAAATAAACAATCATGTGACTTTTAGTCCTTGAACATTTGCTGAACTTGGATGAGCTGAGTAATTACCTTCATGCAAAAGGATTTTGAGTTTCTAAAATAGCACACGGAAGTCACGTTACTGAATCCATTACCTCATCATGCATTGATGGAAGCGTTTTGAAAGGCTGATGATGAAGCAGATCAGCTCCTGTTTGAGCAGTGACATGGATTCATTCCAGTTCACCTATTGTAGTAACAGGTCAATGGTGGATGCCGTCTCACTAACTCTACACAAAGCCCTGGAACACCTGGACAGTAAAGATGCATACATCAGGATACTCTTTATTGACTACAGTTCAGCATTTAACACCATCATCCCCTCAAAATTGATCAGTAAACTCCAAGACCTGGAGTTAACACCCCGCTATATAATTGAATCATGGATTTCCTCACCTCCAGACCATAGTCAGTGAAGATTGGTTAAAAACCTCCTCCACACTTTCCATCAGTACTGGACCACCACAGAGCTGTGTACATAGGCCCTGACTCTACTCACTTTACACCTACAACTCTGTAGCTTGGTACAACAATAACTCCACCTACAAATTTGCCGATTATACCTCAATAGTGGGTTGTATAAAGGAAGGGGATGAGTCAGCACAAAGAAGGGAGATTGTTGGTGCACCATTCAGCCAAGTTTTCAACCTTGCACTCAATGTCACCAAAACTAAGGAGCTGATTATACACCTCTGGCTTTCCTTTCCTGAAGTCAACAATCTAGTGATCATTGGGGGATCAGAGGTGGAGAGCGTGAGCAAATTTAAGTTCCTGGGAGTCATTATCCTGGAAGATCTTTCTGGACCCAACACACTAATGGCATCATGAAGAAAGCACGTCAGCGTCTCTACTTCCTCAGAAGTTTGCAGAGGTTTCATATGACATCAGAAACTCTGGCAAATTTCTACAGAGGTATGGAAGAAAGTGTGCTGATTGGCTGCATCATGGTTTGGTGTGGAAACACCGATAGCTCTGAGCATAAAGCCCTCCAAAATGTAGTGGACACAGCCCAGGACATCACAGGCAAAGCCCTCCCCGCTATTTGAGTACATCTACAGGGAACACTGCTGGCGGAGAGCAGCAGCAATGATCAAAGACCGACACCACCCAGCACATGCTCTGTTCTCGCTGATGCCATCAGGAAAGAGGTATAGAATGCCACAAGACTCGCACCACCAGGTTCAGGAACAGCTTCTCCCCCTCCACCATCAGACTCCTCAACAACAAATGCAAACAGAAACTCATTTAAGGACTCTTAATTGTGCACTTTATGGATTTTCTTTTCGTTCTCTCTGTATTGCACAGTCAGTTTGTTTACATTCATTATCTGTTTACAGTTCATGCTCTGTACAGATTATTTTCACACTACCAATTAGTAGTAATTCTGCCATGCAGGTAAAGGGAATCTCAGGGTTGTATATGATGTCATGCATGTACTCTGACAATAACTCTAAAATCTAAGCCTGTGGCTTTCTGTATAAATGGTTGACATAGTTAAAGTATCTTGTCTTTTGAATGTGTTGATACAGTAAACTTGTAAAGGAAATAGGTGCGGCAACAAGAAGTGAAACACAATCTTTAAGTTGCTTCCTAACATAAGCATGGCCTTTCACCATCTTATCTGGTGTGCATTTGTGGAAGAGGGCAAGTTTTTTTTCATCTGCATTTTAAGTATCAATTCTGATATCTTCCGAAAGTAAATTAGCCTTAGAAATTGGAAGTGACATTCATGTGTTCCATTGACTGTACTCTCCACACCCAAGCATATTCTCTCTATCTTGTTACATCTAATGTAATGATAGTAACTGAAATGAGTACTTCCCAATCTAATTAATGTGGATGGAACTCCTAAGATGTCATTCCAAGTGGGAACAAAGACTGCTTGTTAACTTACTAGTTCCCCCTTTATTGATGCCAAAATAGCAATGAGAAAATTGCACTGACAAGCAGAAATGGATTAGAACTTTGTGTGGTCGACAAAGGTGAGATGTTGTTTCATGCTCTGTAAATATTTGTTCATTTTTATCTTTTATAAAGGTATTTGAAGCAAAACTTTCACTCATCCCTGCAATCAACTGGATCACATCAAAATCATTAGTGCATTGGTTCTCATTTCACTCACAGACCACCCTTCTTTAACACGAATAAAGTATTTCTTTGGACTACTAATAACAAGCCCACAGAACACTAGTACAGGGGGTGTAAAACATGAAAGTCTGTAGACACTGAATGTAGTAAAAACACGGATGCTGGAGGACCTCTGCTGTCTCTCAACAGCTATAAGGGGTAAAGATAGTATTACTAATGTTTTGGGCCTGAGCTTTTAAGTGAGCAAAAAGTAGGCAAGGGGCCCCTATTAAAAAGCAGTTGAAAAGGGAAGCATGGGAGGAGTACAGACCAACAGACTAAAGGTGTTAATTGGATATGCTAAGAGGATAGGAGAGGAAAGGTGAAAATTGATGGGGGGGGGGTAGTTTTTGGCTCTGTGAAGGGAAACAGGGAAAAGGGAAGAGAGAGACAGAGCTAGAGGAAAGGAGACAAGGAAAAGATGGGGGAGTGGGGAGCTGTTGGAAACAGGAGAAGTTGATGCTAATGCCATCTGGTTGGAGGTGCCTGATGGAATATGAGGTGTTGTTTCTCCAATTTGCAGGTGGTCTCAGTCTCTAATTTGCAAGTGATCTCAGTCTGGTAGAACATGAGTCCATGGACCGACATGTCGACAAGGGAATGGGGCAGGGAATTGAAATTAGCTGGCACTGGGAGATCCATACTTTTGTGGCAGAATATCGGAGAGACTGGATGTAGTCTGGGAGATCGTTCCTTTGAGCACCTCAGCTCTGTCCACCACAATAGTGTGGATATCCCAATTTCAATTCCCTGCCCCAGTTCCTTGTGTTCATGCCTGTCCATGACCTCCTGCACCACCAGAATGAGACCACTTGCAAATTGGAAGTAAAACATTTTCTATTCTGGCTGGATGCCCTCCAACCATATGGCATTAATGTCAAACTCCAACTTCTGTTAAATCCTCCCCTCCCCCACCCCTGCCTATCTTTTTCTTACCTCCTTTCCTTTAGCTCTGTCTCTCTCTCTCTTCCTTTTTTCCTCTGTCTCCTTTCACAGAGCCAAAAACTATCTCCCTTCCCCCAATCAGTTAACGTTTCCTCTTCTGTCCTCATTATATTATTATATTCCCACCTCTGTATGGCCTGGCACAATTCCAATGCTATCTCCAAGTTGACACCTCATTTGTCAGCTGAATCACAAAAGCCAATGAGGAAGCATATAGGAGAGAGAGAGAGAGATCGGCTCGTTGAGTAGTGTCACAACAACAACCTTGCGCTCAACATTAGCAAAACCAAGTAGAGGATTGTGGACTGAAGTCAGGGGAACACAACCCAGTCCTCATTGATGGTTCAGTAGTGGAGAGTGTCAAGAACTTCAAATTCCTGGGTGCCAATATCTCTGAGGATCTGTCCTGGAGCCTCTACATTGATGCAATTAATCATTAAGAAGGCCTGCCAGCAGCTATAATTTGTGAGGTGCTTGAGGAGATTCGGTAGGTCACCAAAGACTTTCAAACTTCTACAGGTGTACCGTAGAGAGCATGCTAGCTGGTTGCATCACTGTCTGGTATGGAGGCACCAAATCTCAGAGCAAGGAAAAACTCCAGAGGGTTGTTAACTCGGCCTGTGACATCATAGGTACCAGACTCCACTCCATCGAGGACATCCACATGAGGCGGTGTCTTTATAAAAAAAAAAAGCAGCCTCTGTCCTCAAAGACTCCCACCACCCAGACCATGTCCTCTTCACTCTGGTACTATTGAGGAAAAGGTACAGGACCTGAAAGACTAGCAGTTAGTGGCACAAGGACAGATTCTTCCTCGCTGTCATCAGATTCCTGAATAATCAATGAACCTAAGACACTGCCTCACTTTTCTGCAATATTATTTGTATTTTTTATATTATTATTGTAAGATGGTTCATAATACGAATATTTTCACTATGATGCAACTACAAAACACCGAATTTTGTGACTGGTACATAACAATAAGTTCTAATTCTGATTCATGTCCAATAAGCACTTTTGACCTGTACTCCACCTCCTCCCATTCTTCCCTTTTCACAAAATTTTTAACAGGCCCCTTGTCTGCTTTATGCTCAGGCCCGAAACGTCAGTAATATTGCTTTACCTCCTATGGGTGCTATGAGACTGGCTGAGCTCCTCTAGCGTCCCTGAGCTTTTACCAATATAGTAGGAAGGTCTGGCAAGCTCGAACCCTTACCCAGATCACTGAGGAATTCTCGTTTCAATGGGATTTTTTTTGGAGAAATTTTGTTTTTTGTTGGTATTTTATAAATTTGTTTTACATGTTGTTTATTATATCAGTAATATTTGTCTTCACTGCATCGCTGTGGACCACCTACAGCAAACCCATGGAGTACCAGTAGTTTGTGGACTACGGGTGATAAATGTGTTTGGAGAAAGGAAGTGTTTGACATGCAGGCCAATACAGATTTAGAAATGGCAATAGGTAATCTATAAGGGCCAGAAAGATGTTCATAGTGGAAACAAATAAAAAATAATAGATTGTTCTCAGGGGTCAGCTACAGAAAAATCACTTACTTATTTTGTCCTTGAGCTAAATAACAATATATAAAATAAAAAGGAAGAAACCTTGTTTTCTATTCAGAGAAACTGCATTTTTTCACAAAGCACATTTAGTGCAATAACTGTGACAGCAAATATTAAATTATCTTATTTTCAGTTATTTTAAAATGGTATAGTGCAGGATTATATGCAAATTTCTGTTATTCACTGAAGTAACCTAGCCATTGTAAAAGTGGCTAATTGCATCCACTGCATCGTATTATACGTAACAACTTAAATGCTGTAATCCTATAGTGTCCACAAAAGCATTATGATAAGGAAATGCATTCATATATTTCCTGTCAATGTGTATAGAGCACTTTTTTTCAGGAAATGGATTTGGAGTTTGAAAATTTGTTATTTATATAATGACTATCTTGGTGCTCTAATGGATGTTTCTGTAATCTGAGAACAATTTTTCATTGGTGGAGATTATATTCCTTCACTGAGCTGTGGATAAGCAATACTGGAGCTGAATTGTCTGCACATCTCTAAAGCAATACTTTGAATCGTTTGTATTTACTTTCATTGCTTCTTCAAATTAAATGCTCAAGATAGACATCACCATGAGATTTTTTGGAAGACATCTAATCCCCTATATTTTTGTTGAAGTTGTCAACCAGCTGCCAGATGCAAGACATCTAGTTGACTTTAGATGCTTCTGGGATTTGCATGGCCTCATGAAGTAGATCTAAGAATTCAAAACATTTATGACACCAGTTGAATCATTTTTTTGATGTGCACTGTGTTGCACCAAGATTTGGATTCCCAGAATCCTTCATTCCTTGTCGTTAACAGATCCAGACCAGCTTCAACATAAAGTGCTGTGCTACCTACCTTATTACTACTGGCAACGTAATGTGTTTAGTGTCCTAAACACTTCAGTGTTTCAAGTAAATATCCCATTTTGATATCAAAACCAGTGAACCTGATCACCATTGGAGGAATTGGTCAGGGCTTTTGATGAAAGATGTACACATTGACCGATTTCTGTGGACTCCAGCAGAACCTACCTCCTTCTCAAACCTCAAAATAAAGAAAAAATAACACAGGTTACAGTTTTCATGGATCTTTGCTTTCTGTGATTATAATGGTAATCCCATAATGTCATTTATCTTTTTGGAGGCAGTTGTGGAAAACCATTCGCTGAGTTGTGACGGATTGATTATTTGGCTGCAGCTCGTTCAATGAGTTTTTGAGGTGAGCGCCCACCTCTGGTAGAATGACCGACCAATTCAAAGTCAAGAATCACTCTGACATTCTGTTCGGATAATTTGCAATATGGTGTGTTAATTATAATACTGCTGCCCAATAGCAATTGCCTTTTGTAGCATCTGCATTGCTCTTGCTATTTTTTCTTGTGGGCTTAAATGTAGGAAGCTTAATTAGATTCAATGTAAGTTGACTTTCTTGGTCCACTCTTGAAATTTGGAATTCATGTATTTGAGGAATTATTATTTTATCTTTACATCAAGCCAGAAAATTTATATTAGAGCAAGGGCAATACTGAAGCAATGTGTTTGGTGCCACCATTGAGGTCACGATGAATCAAATGATAGAAAATGCTTAAAGATTTGCTGAAAATCATGGAAAATTCTTCTTCTTTAACCCTACCAGTATCAATTGTTTCAATGCCTCAGAATTCATTCTTTTCCATCTAACTCTGATGACATGTGATCTATCCCCTTTGCCAAGCATCTGGGCATCTACAGTATCTTACTATCTCTTTATCTGTCTCCATGCTGAATTTTGTCAAGTTAACTACGATGGATTGAGATAATTCATTAGATTAAATATGGTAAACAAATTGAATTTTTTTTTGTATTTCCACATGAGAAAAATAGATGCATTTTGTGGCCTAAATGTTAGAGTTGGAATTTTAATGAAAAACAGAAAATGCTGGAAAGATGCAGCAGGCCAAGCAGCATCAACAGAAACAGGAGAAAAGAATGGAGCAATGACCATTCCTCAGAACAGTCCTGACAGATCACCAAATTCACTTGTCAGGAAGGCTTAACAGTGACTACACTTCCTGAGAAGACAATAGAGCCACCCTTCTACAGGAGCTCTATTGAGAGTGTCCCGGCTGGCTGTATCACAGTGTGCTGCAGAGAAGTGGATTGGAGGACATTCCACGGGACCATAAGAGTGGCAGAAACACTGGAGTCTCCCTCTCTGCCATCCACATGATCTACTGGGATTGTTGTCTGAAGAGGGCGTGCAAAGTCATTGAGGACCCTTTCCACCCCGCACGCAGCACCTTTCAGCTGCTCACATAAGCATCAGAACCACGACCACCAGGCTGAGGAACAGCTTCTTCCCACGGACAGAGAGAATGCTGAACGATTGAAGTAACTGCTTGCAGTAACCATCCAAGACTCATATTCATGAAACAATATTTATTTATTTGTTTGTATATATGAATACTTGTCCTGCATATGTATTGTTTGTCTTTATCTGTGTTATATCTGGTTGTGTGTCAGCACTGAGGATTGGAGAATGCTGTTCCATTGGGTTGTACTTGTACAATCAGATGACAATAAACTTGACCACTTATTTCTCACTAGGTGCAGAATATGGTAGCATTCTAGATTATCTTTCACATTTTATTCACACCTTGTGTGTTTGTAAATTGACAAACCGACATATTACCATATTAAGCAATAAACTCCATTAAGGCTGAAATTACGTTTTTTTAAATGTGGGCCCTGGTCCTTTCCATGGAGAAATTATTTAAAAAAATACCTAAGCCATGATACAATACTTGAACTACTAATTTGCTGTGGTGAATGTGAAGAGATTGTCATTGTTTATTTGAGACAATTATTTTACTGGTACATTTATTATGTCTTCAAGATTGCTGTGAGATTAAAAATTGATTTGCTTGGTTGAACTTACAGCTATCCAGAAAAGTAAATCATGGGGATGTGTTTCTTAGTTATTTTTCATCCATTTGCTTTATGCACTTTTGTTACTTTAGTTTAAGAAAAATGTTGGCGATTGAAAGGCTGTTTGACTGTCGAGAGTTATCTGGCTTCGTCATAGAGCACTGTGATTATAAGTCTGCTGGATAAATCGTGGCAAGGAAGGAGGTGAATGCCAGTGGGATGATACTTATAAAAATGTGCAAAGTTGGTAATGCTATGCTATTTGTTTAACATAATTACATAGTATGTTTCCTCAGAGATAACATCACTTGTCATTTCAGATTTGAGGTGGTGTTAGTTTCGCATAGATATAAAGGTTTTTATTTCTTTATAGCTGTTTACTTAGTGCCCCTGAAATTCAAATCTACACTGGGTTGTTCATTCTTTTTGTCTCAAGGTAACTTGCTGCAGAGGGAGTCATGCTTGACCAGCAACTTGACCTGATGAGGACAGAAATGTTTGGTAAAAAGGCTATATTAGTGGGAAGAACTTTTAACTTTGAAATTTGAAGACAAAAATTCCTTCATAGCCTATAAAATCCCAGAAGTTGCTTCCCTGCTGCTTATTTCTGGAGTAACTTGGGATGCAAGGAAATGAAGCTTCGTTCATTAAAAACATGAGAGGTGACTTAATAGAGGTCTACAAATTTATGAGGGGTATAGATATGGTGGACAGCCAGCACCTCTTTCCTGGGGAGAGAGTAGCAAATGCCAGAAGACATTTGTATAAGGTGAGAAGAGAAAAGTTTAGTGTAGAAGTTGGGGGTAAGTTTTTTTAATTTCAGGGTTAGTGGGTGTCTGGAATGCAATTCAGGGGTAGTGGTGAAGGCTGGTACAATAAGGACATTTAAAAGACTCGTAGGCGGGCCACATCGATGAAAGGAAAATAAGAGGTTTATGATTGTGAGGGAGGAAAGGTGTGCTCGAATTTGTTTGTTCTAAAATGGTTCTGAATATCTGGCCATTGTATTTTTGTCAGGTTTAGTATCTGCAGTAATCATCACAGCAGAATTGAAAGCATGAAACAGTTAACTTTTGGAAGTGCTTGCATCTGAATGCAGTGAGCAACCGTGGATCATTAAACATCAGAAAAACTACTGTATATTTCGACATATGTCGACAAGCATGTAGGTCGAACCCCATTTTTTTAAACCTCATTTTAATGATCTTATCGTATATCTGATGTATAAGTCGACTTCCATTTTTAGGCTGTCCAGTCCTCCCAGCAGCAACCCAGAATTTTAAAAAACTCTCTAGTTGCCAAGTAACAAAGCTGTAAATTACTGTAAGCAAGTTTTTTAAAAAAAACCTCAGTCTACTGAGCAGGACCAGGAACCTCAGCCTGCGGGGCAGGAGCAGCGACATCGTTCTCCTGGCGGGAGTGGGAAGCTTGGACCTATGTGGCAGGAGCGATGACCTCGTTCTCTGGAGCAGGAGCGGTGACCTTGTTCACCCAGTGGGAGTAGGGACCTCTTGCTGGGAGAATGAGGTTACCGCTCCTGCTCCCGAGAATGAGGTTGCCGCTTCTGCCATGTTCTCTCATCAGGGGCGGTGACCTTGGTTTACGTGGCAGAAGTGGTGACCTCGTTCTCCCAGCAGGAATGGTGACCCGGGTAGGAGCGGAGACCTTAGGCTCTATAATTGTAGAATGTCTGGGTGGGTTATGATGGTGCCCGACGGTGGGGAGGTGTCAGGGAATGGTGGCACCAGAGGTGGGTAGTTGCTTCTGGGTCGACTAATATCCCACTTCTTGGGTCAAGTTATTCGCCAAATCAATGTCAAAAAGTTTTTGACCTGAATTTGAGGTCTCAAAAGTATATCTGGCATATGTTCACCCCAATTTCTTGAGTGATTTTCTTTTGGGTTTTACGACTTGACTTATGTGCCAAAACATATGGTTCTTCAAGCTTTGTCTAATGACATTTCTTTAGAAGCAGTTCTGCTAAATAAAATTAGATGTACACAAGTAAACCAAAGAATGCGCTGCATCATCCTACTTTTAAAAACCATCTGTATATGTAATTTGGTTGAAATTCGCAGAAGTAGCTTTGTTTAGGTAAAATAAGATGCCTTGTGTAAGATTTCAAAATTTGATGTCAGTCGCCATTCATAGTTAATCCAATTTATAAATACTGCAGCTTGCTTCGTGATGAAATTATCCATAGCTCCCTATTTTGTTCTAATATGCTCTTTAATAGGTTCAATGATGTCTTGGGCTTGAATATTCATCTTAGGATGGTATATTTCTCTAAATTTGGTAGAACATTCATAGAGTACATGTTGATATTCACCAACTCATAACAACTTCAGCAAGAACCTGTTGTCACGTGGACCTATACAGCTAACAAGTAGAAGTTAGTGTCTCTAAAAGCTTGAGAATGGAGGAGCTGGATTGAATAATAACCATAGTTTTGAACAATATACTTTTAAGAAATGAGCTCATATCTCTTTTATTTTGTGACCCAATTAGCTCCTAAATTGAGTAAGTGGTTTGGACCTACTTACTATTAAATCCTTATTTATTGGCTAAATGGTTTGCTCTCACCCAAGCTCTTCTCATTTGTGATACCCAGATAACTAAGACACCTGACCAAACTTGTCAGTAAGGAGGAAGAAAAAGTTTCTGTGTCAGTGCATTTGATTTTTGCTTCTACCAGGTCAGAATGTGACACATTGGAGAGAAGTGGGAATTATTTGTGGTATATAACCAGCCTAGAGCAGGAAAGGAAAAGGGGCATGTTAGACAGTACTTGTGATGACAAGGTTGCTCACGGTGGACAAAATGAGGACGATGATGATATACTGTATATTGACAACATGAACTTTGTCTTGATTAGGGCATCTTCTTGTGATTGAAATCTTCAAGAGCTTTAACCTCTCATGTGATCTTGCAGAGGTGCGAGTCGAATTTTTTCCCAGCATTAAATGATGAATGGCTTCATTTTAACACTCACAGATCCATCCATCATGCAGTGGTACTGTTAACATAGTGATTAGTACATCATTATTATAAGTGCTAGTGACCAAGGTTCTAATCTGGCATGCCAGTAACGAGCTTGGACATTGGCCCCATGACCTGAGTGCTTTTTTTTTTCTCTGGGTACGCTGGTTTCCTCCCATCTCACAAAATGTACAGGTTGGTTGGTTAATTGGATGTAGTTAGATGGCATGCGTTTTATGGACCAGAAGGGCCTTCTAATGTGTTGTATCTTTAAAATGAAAATAATAACAAAATATGATGCAAGTTGCCAGAAGAATACAGATGGAAGAGCCACAACATTTGACTGATGCACCAGAATGTCTGGTCGCTGCCATCCAAATTTGCTGCCATATTGATTGTGTAACAACTCATCAGAGGCAGAGCTGAGACATTTCTCTTTGAACCGTTGAAGGATGAGAGGAAACGTGATAGACAACTACAAGATTATGAGAGGCATAGATAGGGTGGACAGCAGCACCTCTTTCCCAGGGAAGGATCAGCAAACACCAGAGAACATGCATACAAAGTTAAGGGAGGAAGTTTAGGGGAGACATCAGGGGTAAATCTTTTACACAGAGAGTTGTGAGTGCCTGGGTGGTGGGGATGGTGGTGGAGGCTGAAACATTGGGGGCATTTAAGAGACTCTTTAGCCTCTTTTCCACTGACATCCCAGTGTCCTGGGAAAGGAAGCACTTTGTGCCGTTTTCACTGGGCCACTCTTAACAGGGACACTAATTGCTTTTCCACTGAACACACTCATCTCCAGGGATTGGAATGTTCTACCTTTTGTTGGAAAAGGGTGACTGTATGCTGTCCCTTTTCTATGGGTTTTTATCAGCAAATGCCGGAGATATGAGCAGGAGCAAAGGTGGTTAATCTCCGACATGAAAGGATGTCATTTGACACTGGCGTTCAGACAATGTTCCTTTTCCACTGAACCCTGACTCAGTAAATTCCTAGTTAATTCCTGGGACAGGGTGCCAGTGGAAAAGGGGCTTTAGCCAGACATAAGAATGAAAAGAAAATAGAGGGTTACAGGGTAGAGTGGGTTTAGTACTTTTTTTGAGGAAGGAGCGTAAGGGTCGTCACAGCATCGAGGGTCAAAGGGCCTGTATTTGTGCTGTATGTTCTGTTATTTCCAATTACTTTTGAGTGTGATGACACTGAAGTGATTGGGTCTTCATCAAATTGCTGGCCACTTGGTACCCTGATTCAAGTGCTCTGTGAAGGAAAACAAGCTTATCCTCTTCCATTTTAACTATGCCCTTATAACTGCCTGTCATCTGGTCTCTCCTCCAAATGATTTCACAAAAACTGCAAGTATTGATCTTTTAGAAGGATTAGTGCTGTGCTTAAACTCTTTATTAATGTGTGTGGTCATTAGACTATTAAATAGTAAACATGTTTCTCTCTCCATGGATGTTGGTTGATTTTCTGTTTTAAGTGGAAGAATTTCATGCATATTTCACCCTGGATATGAATTGCGTATCCATTTTCTCAAGAGAGATATCCATTGACTGATGCTGATGGATTGACATCATCCATGCATTATCTCCATCATCCATGCATTATCTCCATCATCCATGCATTATCTCCATCATCCATGCATTATCTCCATCATCCATGCATTATCTCCATCATCCATGCATTATCTCCATCATCCCTGCATTATCTCCATCATCCCTGCATTATCTCCATCATCCCTGCATTATCTCCATCATCCCTGCATTTATCTCCATCATCCCTGCATTTATCTCCATCATCCCTGCATTTATCTCCATCATCCCTGCATTTATCTCCATCATCCCTGCATTTATCTCCATCATCCCTGCACTTATCTCCATCATCCCTGCATTTATCTCCATCATCCTTGCATTATCTCCATCATCCCTGCATTATTTCCATGCTTAGTGTGTAGGAACAATGACCACACAAAGTGCACAATTCAAAGATGCTTTATATTCTGTGATTTGGGACCAATTTTACAGCTTGTAGAGCATAATAATCATGTGTAAAATTAATGAATTTCCAATGTTTTGATTTTCCTTCTGAGCAAAAAGTTGGTCTGCAGCTAGATTTTTAAAAAATGTCAATAAAGTTGATTCTCTGCGACACTTGAGTCGGGGAAATGTTGTTGAAGAGATCAAGTTGAAATATGAACACGATGCTTGCAAAGAATTTCCATCCTTTATGCTGACTGATGGAGTAGAATTATTTATTATTTTCAAGATGCTAATAATGACTTTTTCCCCTCTCTCGCAGTAGTTTTCGATGGACTTATCCAAACGTGTGGGGGATAAAAGATTAGTGATGACAAATAAATTAAAAATTGAAGGGTTAAGCTAAAACAGTTTGTTTTAATTTTTGTTTGCTCATAAGTTAAATAAAACTGAACAATTCAGATTGAAGGAAGTAAAATTAATATAATAATCCTACAAATACCCTAGAAACAATTTAGTTATGGCCATGCTGGCTCCAAAGTAAGCAATCCCATTAATCCTCTTTCCTTATTTCCCTGATGTGTGTCCATCAACTCCCCTATGATTATTCCTGCATTTGTTTACACTGAGGGTTAATTTACAGTGGCCAATTAACCTACCAGCATGTCTTTTGGATATGGAATGAAACAGTAGCATGGGGGGAGAAGAGAAGTGTAGTTATGGAGAGTATGCAAAAGCCTCATGTAGAACCCAAGTCATGATCAATCTGAGTCCAGGAGATGTAATATAGCAGTAGTAACATATTTCAATAATTGATGTGTATAATGTTCAAGTTGCTTTTGGATCAATTGTTATATTTAAAATCTTGTTTCATGATTCCCCTCATTATTAATTACATCTGCATTGTGATTCCAATGAGCCAGTCCGTGCATGTTTCAGAATTAAATAAAACAAATGCTGTCAATGTAGAGCACAAATCTTAAAGAAAGACATGAAATTTTCACAAACCCGATTGCTCATCTGTATGCTTAATGCAATGTGATCCGCTGTGCTGCAGGCTGAGATGGTGCTACTATAAAATGTTTTGAAATATCAGTTTTTATAAAAGTTTTCTGACGTATAAAATTCAAATTCATAAAATTTAAATCTTCAATATTTTGAAGGGCTGTAATTTATATTGGTGTCTTTCTTTCTAAAATAATTCACGAACAAGGGTGAGATCATGGATGGCTTGATGGTAGACAGTTTGACAGAACTTTGAAGATTTGGAAACTGCGTAGTTACATTTTGCAGGAATTTAAGTAAGAAATCAGAAGTTTTAAATGAAATCAACAAAATTCACAATATCTGGATTAGCACGTAATTTATAAGTAATATATATTGTTACGGGCCCAGAGGACCCCAAAACCCAGCAGCAACAGAAATTCCCCAAGACAAATGGTTACTTAAACAAAGTTGCTTTTAATTATCTTTAAACATGAAAGCAGGATCAAACTTTAACTTATTACTATTAACTTACTTAACCTAACTTAATCCCCTTCTAATTCTAAGTGCACATGTATGTAATGTGTGAGTAAGTTTAGAAAAGTTCTTTAATTCACAGTCCAATCTCACTTTTCATTCCTCCAAATTCACTGGTTGCAGACAATTCTTGTGCTGTGCACAGAAGTTAACATTTGTGCTGTTCACCAGGCTTTGGTGCTTGAAAGGTAAATGGTTACCATTCAGCAAGGTTCTTGTCAGTTATCAGAGAGATTTATTGTTCACTGGACACAAACTGATCCCTTCTAATTAGCCACATCAATGTCTTGGCGAAGAAACTTGCCCTTTCAGGGTTTTCCAGATAATAACCTCTTTCTTTCAGGTCACCACAGAGTTCTTTTTTGTTTCTCTTATTTCAAGTGAAACATTAGGAGGCCAGTCCTCTTGTATGGACCACGAGGGCGTTGACCAGACTGAACTAAGCACTCACAACCTGTCTTCAAAATGGGGTTTTTCCACAAGCTTGCCAGCTTGTCCTGTTCCAGTCCCAGTTACTGCTGCTGAACTGCAAAAACTGCAGAACTGAATTTTCTCTCTCTCTCTCTCTCTCTCTCTCTCTCTCTCTCTCTCTCTCTCTCTCTCTCTCTCTCTCTCTCTCTGAGAAAAGCCTTTTTGACTCTCGCTGCTTGCAAAACCATATGACCTCCTTAGAATAGCAAACTGCACTCAGACAGTCTGCGGCTGTGAGCCTAATCATCGGTTGCTTTTGAAAACAACAATCTATTAGTGAAGTCTCTATGGGCACAACCCAAAAATTTTGGAAAGGCTCTCAGAGCCGGCTTGTCTGGCTTGAGCAGAGCTCCAGTACTTTAAATGAGATCTGTTCTGAAATGTTTGTATGTGACCTACACTAAAAATCCTGCCACCATTTATTTCCTTTAAAACATATCTGTATACAATACAATATATAACATAATCTGATAAGATAGAAATTGCAAATATATTTCTGTAACTGTGAGCTTTAATACATATATTGGACATATCTTGCTTGCAATGATCCTAATTGGTACTGTACTCCCTTAACTTACAGAACTTCTGAGCTACTTCTTCTTCTTTCTTTGGCTTGGCTTCGCGGACGAAGATTTATGGAGGGGGTAAAAAGTCCACGTCAGCTGCAGGCTCGTTTGTGGCTGACAAGTCCGATGCGGGACAGGCAGACACGGTTGCAGCGGTTGCAGGGGAAAATTGGTTGGTTGGGGTTGGGTGTTGGGTTTTTCCTCCTTTGCCTTTTGTCAGTGAGGTGGGCTCTGCGGTCTTCTTCAAAGGAGGTTGCTGCCCGCCAAACTGTGAGGCGCCAAGATGCACGGTTTGAGGCGTTATCAGCCCACTGGCGGTGGTCAATGTGGCAGGCACCAAGAGATTTCTTTAGGCAGTCCTTGTACCTTTTCTTTGGTGCACCTCTGTCACGGTGGCCAGTGGAGAGCTTGCCATATAACACGATCTTGGGAAGGCGATGGTCCTCCATTCTGGAGACGTGACCCATCCAGCGCAGCTGGATCTTCAGCAGCGTGGACTCGATGCTGTCGACCTCTGCCATCTCGAGTACTTCGACGTTAGGGATGAAAGCGCTCCAATGGATGTTGAGGATGGAGCGGAGACAACGCTGGTGGAAGCGTTCTAGGAGCCGTAGGTGATGCCGGTAGAGGACCCATGATTCGGAGCCGAACAGGAGTGTGGGTATGACAACGGCTCTGTATACGCTTATCTTTGTGAGGTTTTTCAGTTGGTTGTTTTTCCAGACTCTTTTGTGTAGTCTTCCAAAGGCGCTATTTGCCTTGGCGAGTCTGTTGTCTATCTCATTGTCGATCCTTGCATCTGATGAAATGGTGCAGCCGAGATAGGTAAACTGGTTGACCGTTTTGAGTTTTGTGTGCCCGATGGAGATGTGGGGGGGCTGGGAGTCATGGTGGGGAGCTGGCTGATGGAGGACCTCAGTTTTCTTCAGGCTGACTTCCAGACCAAACATTTTGGCAGTTTCCGCAAAGCAGGACGTCAAGCGCTGAAGAGCTGGCTCTGAATGGGCAACTAAAGCGGCATCGTCTGCAAAGAGTAGTTCACGGACAAGTTTCTCTTGTGTCTTGGTGTGAGCTTGCAGGCGCCTCAGATTGAAGAGACTGCCATCCGTGCGGTACCGGATGTAAACAGCGTCTTCATTGTTGGGGTCTTTCATGGCTTGGTTCAGCATCATGCTGAAGAAGATTGAAAAGAGGGTTGGTGCGAGAACACAGCCTTGCTTCACGCCATTGTTAATGGAGAAGGGATCAGAGAGCTCATTGCTGTATCTGACCCGACCTTGTTGGTTTTCGTGCAGTTGGATAATCATGTTGAGGAACTTTGGGGGACATCCGATGCGCTCTAGTATTTGCCAAAGCCCTTTCCTGCTCACGGTGACGAAGGCTTTGGAGAGGTCAACAAAGGTGATGTAGAGTCCTTTGTTTTGTTCTCTGCACTTTTCTTGGAGCTGTCTGAGGGCAAAGACCATGTCAGTAGTTCCTCTGTTTCCTTCTGAGCTACATGGTGTAGTTAAATGAGTGTAGACTCCCTTATGCACATTGATTGGCCTCTTACTTATTCACCAGGAGTTTTGGGTCTGAAAATATCTCCGTAGAACTCACTGTAACTGCCTCAGTGAAATAATTTGGTCCTGTATCTGCATAGGTGTCTGGCTATTGATGAGTCTTGTGCTCGTGCATCTGGATATTTGGAGTTGGCCATCAGACCCAGACTACTTAAGCCTTAACTATGGGTCTTGGAGCTGGATAACAGGAGCAATTTGTTTTTGTGTGATCCGAGAGGTTCTTCTGCATAAAATGATAATGGGAACACATGTCTGGAAAGGGAATAATTGGAAGTGCTTTGTTTGAAAGATCCATCAGTAATCATAGTGGTGATCTGTGCAACAGAGGTCTGCAGCAGAGAAGTTGAATATACTTAGGAAACTAAAAGAGTAATACACTAAGGAGTCCAGCATAAGATCATAGTGATAGCTGGCAAATAAATAGACTTGGTATCTAGGACTTTCGGAGTTGGGACTATTTTATTACAGACAGAAAGGTGCTGACTCTTCTGGTCTTACTGATCACGGGGCTAGCCTCTCTGTGGAAGAATGTGCCTGGGAAGACCACCTTGACCCATTATCCAGAGATGCTCTCTGATCTGCTGATGCTTTCCAACATTTTGTTTGTATTTACTTTTACTTAGTCCCATTCCCTTGCTAATTTCTTTCAACCCTCCTGCCTATCCCTGCCTTCAATTCTCCCACTTCCAAGCATCATCTGTTTAAGGATGTTGGATCTTTCTGGTTCATGCATCATCTCCACATTGTACAGAACCCATCTTATCCAGAAATGGTCCCAGTGATCGAGAAGTCTAATTCCCTCCCCCTTATACCATTACAACCATGCATCTGACCTATCCTTTATTCATCTCGCTCCTCGATTTCTATACTTAACACAAAGGTGTTTGTGATCTGACATTCAGTTACACAAGAAAATCTACCGATGCTAGGATCAAGTGCAATACACAAAAAAATGTTGAACTTAATATTTTTTCTTTGTATTGCACAGTCAGTTTGTTATATTTCTTTCTTTGTTTACATTGCTCTCTTTTGTATACATTTCTTTTCTCTAGTGCAGTTTTTTGTAGAAGTTCTGCATGGCCCACAGGAAGAAGAATCTCAGGGTTAAGAGGTGACGTTATGTGACGTTATGTATGTACTCTGTCAAAAAATCCTGAATGTTGAACTTTGAGTTCTCCGGCACTTTTGTGTATTGTTCTCTCAATCTACCTATGCCAGAACTTCAAAACATGAAAGTTCAGTTGGTAGATATGTTTAAATGCTACAGTTTCAGGAGTTTCACCAGGCACTGATTCTAACAGTAATTGTCATTTGTTATAACAAGCATGTTTGAGCAAAGTACAATTTCACTAATATAAACTCTACATTTGTGCTTGATGCAAATACAGCACTGTTTAATTTTATTTGGAATAAATAAAGCTTGTGTTTTGGTAATGAACCATTAAATGAACTTACTTTTGAATTAATGAGGTAGGTGTTATGTTTTATTCAGAACATTTTAATCTGAAATGTATTGTTTGAATGGTGGTGGGAACAGATTCAACTGTTTACAGAAGGAAATTAGACACCTTGAAAAATTTTAAGTCAATGCAGAAGCTGTTATAAGTATGTAAGGAAATTTATGTGGAAAGGGAAAATGGCAAGAGTTGCATTAGAAAAATTAAGATGGAAATATGAATTAGGAGACCTACAATTAGCAAATTAAAAAATTATTATAGAGCAGCACAGTTGAAGTTTCTCTCTACTTTTTTTTTGAGAGAGCGAGAAGCCAGCATGGATTCATGTAGAAATGAGTAAAATAGGAGAAGATAAATCAAAGAATTTTATATATAAATGGAATGATAAGATTTTTTGATTAGAAATAGAGATATTCCTTTGTTAAAACATGGAGTAAAATACATACAGAAATGGGAATAAGAATATTTCAGATACGAGGAATGATATTGAGTCAGAATCAACTTATTCCTTTTACAATAAATAATAAACTTATTGATATTTGGTTTAACAAAGGAATTAAGACAATAAAAGATTGTTTTCAAGGTTCAACTTTAATGACATTTGAGCAATTGAAAAGTAAGTATGGAGTACAAAACAATACAATATTCTCTTATCAGTTAAAGGCATATTTAAGAGAAAATTTAGGTCCAGATTTGCTATTACCTGAACAAAGTTATTTGGAACAATTGATCACAGGTATAAATATTAAAATGTTAATTTCAATTATGTACACAATTTTGACAAAAGGAATGAATAAACAAGGAGTTCATAAGTCAAGACAGGATGGGAGAAAGATTTAAAAGTAAATATTCAAGAGTAAACTTGGTTAGAACTTTGTCAGGATAGTATGACTAATTTAATTACTGTCCAGTATAGAATGGTACCATATAATTTTTTTACATCAACTATATCTTACCCTACAGAAATTAAATGGATTAAATTCTAATTTTTCAGATAAATGTTTTGGATACAATAAAGAAATGGGTACTTTTCTACACTCTACGTGGGAATGTTCAAAATTAAGACCATTTTGGACTGAATTAGGTTTATTTTTGGAAAGAGTTATAAAAGTTAAGTTTCCTCAAGATCCAATTTTTTTAAAACTTGGAAATATTTTTGACACAGAAATGAAATTGCAATTAAATAAATATCAAAATGAACTTTTTAAAATAGCCCTAGCAGTGTGGCAGTAACATGGAAATCAGATGAGTATTTGGGAATGGATGGATAGCATACTGAAATAGGTCATTGTACACCACTTGAAAAGATTACATATGATTTACGTAACAAATTTGAATTTAAAAAAAAATTTGGCAATCATGTTTACAAATTGTAGGAATTAAGTTGTAATTGCCCAACCTGAATCTTACGACTCCTAAAATCAAGAAAATTAAGAAATTAAGATATTTGATAGCTTTAGTAAGTTTTTATAATTACTATCCAGATGTTTTCTTTCTTTTTTTTCCCTTTTTTATTCAAATTGGCTGTATTCCTACTGCAACACTGTCCTTATTGATGAACATGGTGCCTTCAAATGCAGAGCATTGTTAGGTTGAGACAATTAGTCATTGTACATGAGGTTTGATTTCAGCAAAATCTTTTGGGATGCAAGGAAAGCTGAGGAATCAGTCTGCAGAGTAAGCTGTGAATGTGTAAAGAGTGGTAGAAAACAGTTTGGCTATAAATGTAGGTTTAGTGCGACTGACACTTCAAGTCAGGTTGCATTTGAGTCTCTATGATCTACGGCTGAACAGCAACTGTTCTTTTTCAGCTCTTTATGTTTACAAATTTCGCTGATGACGAATTTTGGCATTGCACTGTTGTTGACATTATTTGAATGAATTTGACAGTAGAAAAACCGCAAACATGAAAATCTTGTCTAAAGATTAACATAAAATGCCAGTAATTGGTATTTAGACATCAAATAGCAGGTGAAAAATTGCTTCCGTGTATAATAATGCTCTTTTCAAATTTGCAATGTCTTGGCATTGCTCAAGCAGATTTCTCAGCTTTATATGGCATTAAATGGGGCTTTGGCAGAAGTTATGCAGATCTCTCAGTTCTCCCCTATAGTGCCAGCCTGGAATGGAGCTTGAACTAATTTGTTGATTCTGAGCCAAATTAGTGCTACATTTGTCCGTATCTCAAATATATTTGCCAAGAAACCACATAGAAGCAAAAATCAGCATTATGCATGGTTTTCATTTGAGAAAGAAATGAGATTTTGCAGCTTTATATTTATCTTAAATATCAAATATATTTATATTATTGGTGAATACCATTATAACAAATGAATACAGTGGCTATTTTTTGTAACTGCATCAGTAACAGTGTAGTTTGGCTTTTAATAAGACATTGGACAGATGTCTTGGGGAACCACATTTTGATTTCTAAAATAACTTTTTTTATGCAGTCGAGGTCCAAATTAGCTAGTTGTTGTTCATGATCCCTCATCCTGACTAGAATTCCTCCCTTATAGAAAGCACTATAACCACTGTTTGTGGTTCATCACTGCATCTGTTTTCACCAGTAACTCCTTCCAAGCATTTCACTGTGTAGGTCTTCCTTGGTTAACAAAGCTATTAATTCCTAAAGAGCTTTTGTTTTTTTAAAAAAAACATTAATGTTACAAAATGTACAGTAAATCCTTTTTACTTTTGTGTAGGATACTAGTTGCCATGGAAAGAAGTTGGAAGCTTATCAGTCTCCTCCCAGTAAAGAAGTAGTAAAAGTGAATTTGCGTAAAGTGAATATTCGGAAATTCCTTTAATCCAGCATGAGCGGGACTTTGACAGTGCAGGTATTGTGGAATTTTTGGGCTGTTCCAGTATTGCTTTTTAAAAACTGTTATACAGTAACATTTCAGTGAACCTGGGAATTCTAAAGGTATTATGAGAAACAGAACCATGTATGTCAGAAAGTGAAAGGACTAGAGTCAAGCGAGTGGAAATTGCAAACATTGTTTGGCGAGTGAGATGCCGAACTCTCAGGATTGATGAATGTTCAGATAACAAATTATCAGAGTTTTACTATAAACCAAAACCAACATACTTCTTTTGACTACTTGAAAATTCCAAGCCTTTCATCCAATGACTTTGTTACCAGAAGGCAGAGCACAGGTAAATGATAAATATTTATTTTCGTTGTGATTTGTTTAATGAATGTTTGCTAGTCAGGGAAATTTGTATCAGAGAAAGATGGATAAGATGCTGTTATAAGTGCATATTCTTTTTTCTCGCTTTGCCTTTGATATACAACTTGTAGTTGAGGATACTGGCCACTTTTTAATTATTTTCTATTTTCATAAACAAATGAACCACTGACAAAGTTATTGTAGGATTTGGATACAAATAACCCATCAATCAGATGTGTTAACCGTGAGGAGTGGTCATCTACATTGCTGTGACGTATGCATGATGCACAGCATTTTCCTGTATTAGGAATCACAAGTCCTGTTGAGAATTTGTGGGAGGATTGGCTTTGTATGGATAAACCATGCTAAAAAAATCTTGATGTGTGCAAACAGAATTTTCACTTGGTTTGAGCTTAAAACTAACCAGAAAATTTCCATTTATGCCTTCCACCAAGTTACCTTGGTGTCCAGGTGGTCTTGAGCAAAGCATTAGTACAAAGGAGCATATGGTTCAGAGCACTTAAAAAAATCAGTGCTAGTAAACCAGCTTGCATTTAAAGCACAGCTGATTCAGTCCTAGAGCTATGAGAGGATATTGGAAGTCATAAGGTATAATCAGATTGTTTATGCCTGATTTAAATAGCCTCTTGCCCCACATTCTGTTGTCATGTACAGTTGTGATTTTATAGCAACAGGATGTACCGGAAATTACTTGGACAAAAATTGAACACATTAAAGAACACAAAGACAGACTCAAGTTCAAGCTGTGCCAATTACTTTACACAGATCTTCCCACCATGTGAGAACAGATAATCTCCCGAGACCCTCAGAGAAATTAAATCAGTATGCTGTGGAGCAGACGCTCGAATGAAAATGCAGCATTTGGGCTAGGTCAGGAAGGATAGGGAAGTTGGAATGAGCAATAGTGGGTTCAGTAATTTTGATATTGCTGGGAGGAAATTAGGCTACGGAAATTAAGTCTGCTGATACCTGAGGTCTCAGTGAAGCCTTATATAGATGTCTGGGGAGGGGTGGTTGAGTGGTGACATCAGTGGTCTGTTTTGGGCATGAATCAGGTGTCAGGTGTAGAGACCTAAATGGGGATTAGAGTGGTATTCCGGTTGCCAAATGAGTCCTAATTGGAGCATGGGAGAAGTGATGATGGGTGCTGGCATGAGAGGCTGCTCATGCTGACATTAGAGATCACAGAGAGCTTTTTGGAATGAGGACAGTCAATAGAGGTTTCCAGCACAAACACAGGCTTTTCAGCCCAACTTTTCCTTGCTGATTAAGTTCTCTACCTAAAAACATTTCCCTTGTTTTAAGTCAATTTCATTCAAAACCTTCCCTGCCCATATATCTGTCTAAATGTTTTGAACATTACAATTGTACCTGCTTCTACCATTTATTCTGACAGTTCATTCCATATGCCCTTTCCTCTGTGTGGAAAAGGTCACCTTGCTTCCCTTTTTAAATCTTTCCCTTCCCACATTAAATCTATATTCTCTGATAAAGACAATACCTCTTAGCTTCTCTGTGCCCTTTATGATTTTATAGACCTTTATAAGTCACCCATGTTCCAGAGAGAAAAGTCCCAGCATTTTCTTATAATTCTAGCTTGTCCGACCCAGTAACATTCTTATAATTCTTTTTTATTGCACCTTTTCTATCCTATCTATGGTTAGGTATCTCGAATTATGCACAATACCCAAGTGTGGTCTCACCCAGCATCTTGTACAATTGAAGCATAACATCCCAGACTTCTGGGACATTTATTAACTGGACAGACAGGCAGGCTGTGGCATGCTCCTGGAGTAAGATTGGTGGGTCGGGAAATGGGAGGGTGGTTCTGTTGTTTGGGGGATGTGGCATTCTATGTATTTGTTCCTAACGATGGTGGAAGCAAAATAATGTGGCATAGTTATCATGAGCTTACAATGTCAGCATGGTTGTTTTGGGACTTAACAATAATTGTTCTGATTTCCTCCACAGTTATAGGAGTGTTGAATGGAACTGATGTCATCTGATAATGTGCGTTTGATTAGATGAAATTGAGTGGCTAGTTATAGTGAGCACACAGCCGACTGCAGCATGGAACTGTGTCAGAAGGCAGACACTTCCTAATCCTCTACTCATCGTAAGAGACTATATTCACAAAATACTGAGCAGGATATAGACTTCATCAAGGGCCTCTCACCTTTGTGTCAGCCATAGTTCTGAATCAAATGCACTTGGAAAAAGTCACAAATTGTAAATAGAATTCAGAGAACGTTTTACTTTTCTTTGGACAGAATATTTCTCTTTTCAATCAATTACACAGGACAATGAAGATTTTGCTTCTTGACATCTTAGGGTGTATTTTATGGATTTTGAGCTGTTCATAATGAAAATTACCTTAAGAATTTTAGTGATTTCCTATCATATTTTAAGCCTACTTTAAGCATAGAAAACTATGAAGTGCAACATGTCATTTAAAATTCATTTTCCGTGTTTGCACTTGGACGTCTTCCCTGTTGATCTTGGTGCAGTCAGTAACAAACATGGTGAAAGGTTTCACCAGGACATTGCGACCATGGAAAAGCAGTATCAGGGCAACTGGAATCTATCTACTCTGGGAAACTTTAGTTGGTCACTGCCATGAGAGGCATCAGGTGCCAAGTACAAATGAAAAGCAGTGGCAAAACATTTTTAGATCACTTGAACTAATGCAATGAGTCAATATCATTATGCGATTAAACACGATAAATTCAATAAAAGTTAATGTTTTTCCAAATTCCTATGTCATACTGCAAATCTGAAACTATCTTTGTGTTCTTCAACCTGTCTATCAAAATCCCCTATTTTTTTTTTCAGGAAGCAAACCTTTTGAGGAAAAAAAGTGTCCCCTGTTGTGAGCAGCTTCATGTTAGTTTTTAATTTATTTAAATTTAAAAAAATTTTCAAAACCACTTGTTCTTAAACATTCAATAACTTTGATCAAAAAGCCATTATGAGAATGAGACCCAAAGTTGCACTGAATGAGATGCCTTTGTCATGAGACACTGCAGTTCACTGTAACCGTGGTGATAAAGGCATTTGAATATTCCAAAAGTCAATGCAGCGAGCACTCGATGTTGATTGGGCTCCGAGAATCGGGAAAACTGTGGTCTGAAGTGCGCTGGGAATCGGGAAAATTGTGGTCTGAAGTGCGCTGGGAATCGGGAAAATTGTGGTCTGAAGTGCGCTGGGAATCGGGAAAATTGTGGTCTGAAGTGCGCTGGGAATCGGGAAAATTGTGGTCTGAAGTGCGCTGCTTGAAAGGGATACGGTTCAAGGGAATTGGGAAAATTGTGGTCTGCGGTACGCTGCTTGAAACGGATACGGTTCAAGGGAATCGGGAAAATTGTGGTCTGAAGAGTGCTGCTTGAAACGGGTACGGTTCAAGGGAATCGGGAAAATTGTGGTCTGAAGTGCGCTGCTTGAAACGGGTATGGTTCAAGGGAATTGGGAAAATTGTGGTCTGAAGTGTGCTGCTTGAAACGGGTACGGTTCAAGGGAATCGGGAAAATTGTGGTCTGAAGTGCGCTGCTTGAAATGGGTACGGTTCAAGGGAATTGGGAAAATTGTAGTCTGAAGTGCGCTGCTTGAAATGGGTACGGTTCAAGGGAATCGGGAAAATTGTGGTCTGAAGTGCGCTGCTTGAAACGGGTACAATTCGAGGGAATTGGGAAAATTGTAGTCTGAAGTGCGCTGCTTGAAATGGGTACGGTTCAAGGGAATCGGGAAAATTGTGGTCTGAAGTGCGCTGGGAATTGGAAAAATTGTGGTCTGAAGTGCGCTGGGAATCGGGAAAATTGTGGTCTGAAGTGCGCTGCTTGAAACGGGTACGGTTCAAGGGAATTGGGAAAATTGTAGTCTGAAGTGCGCTGCTTGAAATGGGTACGGTTCAAGGGAATCGGGAAAATTGTGGTCTGAAGTGCGCTGGGAATTGGAAAAATTGTGGTCTGAAGTGCGCTGGGAATCGGGAAAATTGTGGTCTGAAGTGCGCTGCTTGAAACGGATATGGTTCAAGGGAATTGGGAAAATTGTGGTCTGCGGTGCGCTGCTTGAAACGGATACGGTTCAAGGGAATTGGGAAAATTGTGGTCTGAAGTGTGCTGCTTGAAACGGATACGGTTCAAGGGAATCGGGAAAATTGTGGTCTGAAGTGCGCTGCTTGAAACGGGTACAATTCGAGGGAATCGGGAAAATTGTAGTCTGAAGTGCGCTGCTTGAAATGGGTACGGTTCAAGGGAATCGGGAAAATTGTGGTCTGAAGTGCGCTGCTTGAAACGGGTACGGTTCAAGGGAATCGGGAAAATTGTGGTCTGAAGTGCGCTGCTTGAAACGGGTACGGTTCAAGGGAATCGGGAAAATTGTGGTCTGAAGTGCGCTGCTTGAAACGGGTACAATTCGAGGGAATTGGGAAAATTGTAGTCTGAAGTGCGCTGCTTGAAATGGGTACGGTTCAAGGGAATCGGGAAAATTGTGGTCTGAAGTGCGCTGGGAATTGGAAAAATTGTGGTCTGAAGTGCGCTGGGAATCGGGAAAATTGTGGTCTGAAGTGCGCTGCTTGAAACGGGTATGGTTCAAGGGAATCGGGAAAATTGTGGTCTGAAGTGCGCTGCTTGAAACGGGTACGGTTCAAGGGAATTGGGAAAATTGTAGTCTGAAGTGCGCTGCTTGAAATGGGTACGGTTCAAGGGAATCGGGAAAATTGTGGTCTGAAGTGCGCTGGGAATTGGAAAAATTGTGGTCTGAAGTGCGCTGGGAATCGGGAAAATTGTGGTCTGAAGTGCGCTGCTTGAAACGGGTACGGTTCAAGGGAATTGGGAAAATTGTAGTCTGAAGTGCGCTGCTTGAAATGGGTACGGTTCAAGGGAATCGGGAAAATTGTGGTCTGAGGTGCGCTGGGAATTGGAAAAATTGTGGTCTGAAGTGCGCTGGGAATCGGGAAAATTGTGGTCTGAAGTGCGCTGGGAATTGGAAAAATTGTGGTCTGAAGTGCGCTGGGAATCGGGAAAATTGTGGTCTGAAGTGCGCTGCTTGAAACGGATATGGTTCAAGGGAATTGGGAAAATTGTGGTCTGCGGTGCGCTGCTTGAAACGGATACGGTTCAAGGGAATTGGGAAAATTGTGGTCTGAAGTGTGCTGCTTGAAACGGATACGGTTCAAGGGAATCGGGAAAATTGTGGTCTGAAGTGCGCTGGGAATCGGGAAAATTGTGGTCTGAAGTGCGCTGCTTGAAAGGGATACGGTTCAAGGGAATTGGGAAAATTGTGGTCTGCGGTACGCTGCTTGAAACGGATACGGTTCAAGGGAATCGGGAAAATTGTGGTCTGAAGAGTGCTGCTTGAAACGGGTACGGTTCAAGGGAATCGGGAAAATTGTGGTCTGAAGTGCGCTGCTTGAAACGGGTATGGTTCAAGGGAATTGGGAAAATTGTGGTCTGAAGTGTGCTGCTTGAAACGGGTACGGTTCAAGGGAATCGGGAAAATTGTGGTCTGAAGTGCGCTGCTTGAAATGGGTACGGTTCAAGGGAATTGGGAAAATTGTAGTCTGAAGTGCGCTGCTTGAAATGGGTACGGTTCAAGGGAATCGGGAAAATTGTGGTCTGAAGTGCGCTGCTTGAAACGGGTACAATTCGAGGGAATTGGGAAAATTGTAGTCTGAAGTGCGCTGCTTGAAATGGGTACGGTTCAAGGGAATCGGGAAAATTGTGGTCTGAAGTGCGCTGGGAATTGGAAAAATTGTGGTCTGAAGTGCGCTGGGAATCGGGAAAATTGTGGTCTGAAGTGCGCTGCTTGAAACGGATATGGTTCAAGCGAATTGGGAAAATTGTGGTCTGCGGTGCGCTGCTTGAAACGGATACGGTTCAAGGGAATTGGGAAAATTGTGGTCTGAAGTGCGCTGGGAATCGGGAAAATTGTGGTCTGAAGTGCGCTGGGAATCGGGAAAATTGTGGTCTGAAGTGCGCTGCTTGAAACGGATATGGTTCAAGGGAATTGGGAAAATTGTGGTCTGCGGTGCGCTGCTTGAAACGGATACGGTTCAAGGGAATCGGGAAAATTGTGGTCTGAAGTGCGCTGCTTGAAATGGGTACGGTTCAAGGGAATCGGGAAAATTGTGGTCTGAAGTGCGCTGGGAATTGGAAAAATTGTGGTCTGAAGTGCGCTGGGAATCGGGAAAATTGTGGTCTGAAGTGCGCTGCTTGAAATGGGTACGGTTCAAGGGAATCGGGAAAATTGTGGTCTGAAGTGCTCTGCTTTAAACGGGTATGGTTCAAGGGAATCGGGAAAATTGTGGTCTGAAGTGCGCTGCTTGAAACGGGTACAATTCGAGGGAATTGGGAAAATTGTAGTCTGAAGTGCGCTGCTTGAAATGGGTACGGTTCAAGGGAATCGGGAAAATTGTGGTCTGAAGTGCGCTGGGAATGGGAAAAATTGTGGTCTGAAGTGCGCTGGGAATCGGGAAAATTGTGGTCTGAAGTGCGCTGCTTGAAACGGGTATGGTTCAAGGGAATCGGGAAAATTGTGGTCTGAAGTGCGCTGCTTGAAACGGGTACGGTTCAAGGGAATTGGGAAAATTGTAGTCTGAAGTGCGCTGCTTGAAATGGGTACGGTTCAAGGGAATCGGGAAAATTGTGGTCTGAAGTGCGCTGCTTGAAACGGGTACAATTCGAGGGAATTGGGAAAATTGTAGTCTGAAGTGCGCTGCTTGAAATGGGTACGGTTCAAGGGAATCGGGAAAATTGTGGTCTGAAGTGCGCTGGGAATTGGAAAAATTGTGGTCTGAAGTGCGCTGGGAATCGGGAAAATTGTGGTCTGAAGTGCGCTGCTTGAAACGGGTACGGTTCAAGGGAATTGGGAAAATTGTAGTCTGAAGTGCGCTGCTTGAAATGGGTACGGTTCAAGGGAATCGGGAAAATTGTGGTCTGAAGTGCGCTGGGAATTGGAAAAATTGTGGTCTGAAGTGCGCTGGGAATCGGGAAAATTGTGGTCTGAAGTGCGCTGCTTGAAACGGATATGGTTCAAGGGAATTGGGAAAATTGTGGTCTGCGGTGCGCTGCCTGAAACGGATACGGTTCAAGGAAATTGGGAAAATTGTGGTCTGAAGTGTGCTGCTTGAAACGGATACGGTTCAAGGGAATCGGGAAAATTGTGGTCTGAAGTGCGCTGCTTGAAACGGGTACAATTCGAGGGAATCGGGAAAATTGTAGTCTGAAGTGCGCTGCTTGAAATGGGTACGGTTCAAGGGAATCGGGAAAATTGTGGTCTGAAGTGTGCTGCTTGAAACGGGTACGGTTCAAGGGAATCGGGAAAATTGTGGTCTGAAGTGCGCTGCTTGAAACGGGTACGGTTCAAGGGAATTGGGAAAATTGTGGTCTGCGGTACGCTGCTTGAAACGGATACGGTTCAAGGGAATCGGGAAAATTGTGGTCTGAAGAGTGCTGCTTGAAACAGGTACGGTTCAAGGGAATCGGGAAAATTGTGGTCTGAAGTGCGCTGCTTGAAACGGGTACGGTTCAAGGGAATCGGGAAAATTGTGGTCTGAAGTGCGCTGCTTGAAACGGGTACGGTTCAAGGGAATCGAGCAAATTGTGGTCTGAAGTGCGCTGCTTGAAACGGATATGGTTCAAGGGTATCGGGAAAATTGTGGTCTGAAGTGCACTGCTTTTTTTTTGTTTTGTTTTTAAAACAGTCAACTTTCAATACTGATTATTTTCAATACCAAAATCAACTTCAATTTCAAAATCACAGTATTTTCCTGGATTATTTACAAAACACAAATTTCCAAACTCCCCCCCCCTCCCCACCCACCAAATACAATTTGAAATCGCCTAGGTGGTCGTCGCTGATGTTGCGGTCTCTCTCCTCGTATTTTCTGGACCGCTGACTGAGATGTCCCACTCAGTTTGTTCTACCGCATTGATGCTGGTTTCCAGGAGTTTCTCGTTCCAGCTGGTTCATTTCAGGTCCATCAAGTTGGTCATCTCTGTTCTGCTCTCTCGCAGTTTCGTCTGGCGTTGATAATACTTTTTCATGTGATGTGTTTCTGTCATAAGTAACCCAATTTCCTTCTCTGGACACCACAATATATGGTTTGGGAATAAAAGGTGTGTCCATTTTATTCTGACTTTCTTTCCTCACCAGTACCTCATCCCCTGGTATTAGATCTGAAGGTCTGGCATTCCTTTTCATGTCCGCTTACAGTTTTGTTGCCCTTTTTTTCCAGCATCATGATCTTCCACTTCCTGATCATTCACTATGTCAACAACCAGTGGTATTTTGGTTCTGATCTTTCTTCGGAACAAGAGTTCTGCTGGACTTTTTCCTGTGGTGCAATATGGTGTCACTATGGATGCTGCTACGTAGTTTAAAAGAGCTTCTTTCCAGTCTTTGCCTTCTGCTTGATCGATTCTTATTCTATTCTCAGTGACTGATTCTGACATACAACTTCCTCATTGGCCTTTGGCCATTTTGGTGAACCTTGTGGTGATGTACACCAATGGTTCTCATGAATTCTCGAAATATTTCTGATATGAATTGAGGTTCATTATCTGAATACAAAGTCACTGGTAAGTTATGTCTGGCGAAGATCTCCATCAGTGCTATGATAGTCTTTTTTGCTATTGTTTTTTTTTTAAATTTTTTATTTTTCACACCATAAATCACAATAGCCATGATATACCCTTTTTCTTTTCCACACATTTACAGTGACTTTTTCTCCCTCCCCCCTCCCTCCTCCCAAGCCACCCCCCCACCCCCCCCCCCTCTCATCCATTTTAGGTATACAATCTAGGTTGCATTAATTCAGTTAGACAATGTTGTCATTCAACAAAAATACACCAGAAATTCTACTGAGTCCATTCTTTTCTTTTCTTCTCCTTCCATCAACTTAGGTAATGTTTGTTCCCGGTAGGTTTTCGCTATTGTATTTAATGTAAGGCTCCCATACTTGTTCGAATATTTCAATATTATTTCTTAAACTATATGTTATTTTTTCTAATGGAATACATTTATTCATTTCTATATACCATTGTTGTATTTTCAAATTATCTTCCATTTTCCAGGTTGACATAATACATTTTTTTGCTACGGCTAGGGCTATCTTGACAAATCTTTTTTGTGCATCTTCCAAGTCAATTCCAAATTCTTTATTTTTTATGTTACTTAGGAGAAAGATCTCTGGATTCTTTGGTATATTGTTTTCTGTTATTTTATTTAATATCTGATTGAGATCATCCCAAAATTTTTCTACTCTCTCACATGTCCAGATTGCATGAATTGTTGTTCCCCTTTCTTTTTTACATCGAAAACATCTATCAGATACTGTTGGGTCCCATTTATTTAACTTTTGCGGTGTAATGTATAGTCTGTGTAACCAATTATATTGTATCATACGCAGCCTCGTATTTATTGTATTTCTCATCGTTCCAGAGCATAACTTCTCCCATGTTTCCTTTTTTATCTTTATATTTAAATCTTGTTCCCATTTTTGTTTAGTTTTACCATTTGTTTCCTCATTCTCCTTTTCTTGCAGTTTAATATACATATTTTTTATAAATCTTTTGATTAACATTGTATCTGTAATCACATATTCAAGGTTACTTCCCTCTGGTAAACTCAAGTTGCTTCCTAATTTATCTTTCAAGTAGGATCTCAGTTGGTAATATGCCAGCGCTGTATCTCCAGTTATGGTGGGCAGCTCGCTTCTTTGCCAGCAGCTCCTGGATTTCCTGGCTGTTTTCGTCAAACCAGTCCTTGTTTTTCCTGGAGGAGAAGCCCAGTACCTCTTCAGTGGATTGCAGTATGGTAGTCTTCAACTGATCCCAGAGGGTTTCAGGGGACGGGTCCGTGAGGCGGGTTGCAACGTCGAGCTTTGCTTTGAGGTTTGCCTGGAAGTTTCCTCTCGCTTCGTCTGACTGCAGTTTTCCAACATTGAACCTCTTTCTGGGGGCTTTATTGTTCCTGGGCTTTGGCTTGAAGTGAAGGTTGAGCTTGCAGCGAACCAGCCGGTGGTCAGTGTGGCATTCCGCGCTAGGCATGACCCTGGTGTGGAGCACATCTTGTTTGTCACTTTCTCGCACCAGGATGTAGTCCAGGAGGTGCCAGTGTTTGGATCGGGGATGCATCCAGGTGGTCTTAAGGCTGTCCCTCTGCTGAAAAAGGGTGTTTGTAATGACAAGCCGCTGTTCTGCGCAGAGCTCCAACAGGAGGCGCCCATTGTCGTTGCACTTGCCGACGCCATGCTTGCCCAGGATTCCTGGCCAGGTTTCTGAGTCTTTGCCGACACGAGCGTTGAAGTCGCCCAGGATGACAACCTTGTCGGCTGTAGGGGTACGTTGGATGAGGTTGCGCAGGTCGGTGTAGAACTTGTTCTTTTCTGCTGGTTCCGCCTGGAGGGTTGGAGCATAGACACTGATGAGGGTGATGTGACGCTTGTTTTGAAGTGGGAGTCGCATGGACATGATTCGGTCCAAGAGGCCTGTCGGAAGGTTTTCGAGTTTGGAGGCAATGAAGCTCTTGACCATGAAGCCTACACCAGATAGGCGTCGTTCATCCGAAGGCTTGCCAGACCAGTAGAGTGTGTAGACTCGCCAAGGCAAATAGCGCCTTTGGAAGACTACACAAAAGAGTCTGGAAAAACAACCAACTGAAAAACCTCACAAAGATAAGCGTATACAGAGCCGTTGTCAGACCCACACTCCTGTTCGGCTCCGAATCATGGGTCCTCTACCGGCACCACCTACGGCTCCTAGAACGCTTCCACCAGCGTTGTCTCCGCTCCATCCTCAACATCCATTGGAGCGCTCACACCCCTAACGTCGAGGTACTCGAGATGGCAGAGGTCGACAGCATCGAGTCCACGCTGCTGAAGATCCAGCTGCGCTGGATGGGTCACGTCTCCAGAATGGAGGACCATCGCCTTCCCAAGATCGTATTATATGGCGAGCTCTCCACTGGCCACCGTGACAGAGGTGCACCAAAGAAAAGGTACAAGGACTGCCTAAAGAAATCTCTTGGTGCCTGCCACATTGACCACCGCCAGTGGGCTGATAACGCCTCAAACCGTGCATCTTGGCGCCTCACAGTTTGGCGGGCAGCAGCCTCCTTTGAAGAAGACCGCAGAGCCCACCTCACTGACAAAAGGCAAAGGAGGAAAAACCCAACACCCAACCCCAACCAACCAATTTTCCCTTGCAACCGCCGCAATCGTGTCTGCCTGTCCCGCATCGGACTGGTCAGCCACAAACGAGCCTGCAGCTGACGTGGACTTTTTACCCCCTCCATAAATCTTCGTCCGCGAAGCCAAGCCAAAGAATCTCCAGTTATATTGTACTTATCTCTCATTTGTTCAAAGGATAAGAATCTACTTCCTGAAAAACAATTTTCTATTCTTTTAATCCCTTTTTTTTCCCATTTTCTAAAGGCAAGGTTGTCTATTGTAAAAGGGAGTAGCTTATTTTGCGTCAATATTAGTTTTGGTATTTGGTAATTTATTTTATTTCTTTCTACATGAATCTTCTTCCATATATTGAGGAGATGGTGTAATACTGGAGAAGTTCTATGTTGTACCAATTTTTCGTCCCATTTATATAATATGTGTTCAGGTATCTTTTCCCCTATTTTATCTAATTCTAGTCTCGTCCAGTCTGGTTTTTCCCTTGTTTGATAAAAATCTGATAGGCACCTTAATTGTGCGGCTCTATAATAATTTTTGAAGTTTGGCAATTGTAAGCCTCCTTGTTTATACCATTCTGTTAATTTATCTAGTGCTATCCTCGGTTTCCCCCCTCTCCATAAAAATCTCCTTATTATTTTCTTTAACTCTTTGAAGAATTTTTCTGTCAGTTGTATTGGCAATGCCTGAAATAAGTATAGTATCCTTGGAAAAATGTTCATTTTAATACAGTTTATCCTTCCTATCAGTGTTAGTGGTAGCTCTTTCCAATGCTCTAAATCGTCCTGTAATTTTTTCATTAGTGGATTGTAATTGAGTTTATATAATTGGCCTAGATTTTTGTTTATTTGCACACCTAGGTATCTTATTGCCTGCGTTTGCCATCTGAATGGGGATTCCTCCTTAAATTTTGAGAAATCCGCGTTATTCATAGGCATTGCTTCACTTTTATTTACGTTTATCTTGTATCCCGACACTTCTCCATATTCCTTCAATTTCTTATATAGTTCTTTTATTGATAGTTCTGGTTCTGTTAAGTACACTATCACATCATCCGCAAACAGACTGATTTTATATTCCCTGTCTTTTATTTTTATTCCTTTTATATTATTATCTCTTCTTATCGATTCTGCTAGTGGTTCTATAGCTAGCGCAAACAATAATGGTGATAGTGGGCATCCCTGCTGCGTTGACCTGCTTAAGTTAAATTGCTTTGATACATGTCCATTTACTGTCACTTTCGCTAACGGTCCCTTATATAATGCTTTAATCCAATTAATATACTTCTCCGGTAAACTGAATTTTTGCAATACTTTGAACAAGTAATTCCATTCTACTCTGTCGAAGGCCTTCTCTGCGTCTAAAGCAACTGCTACTGCCGGTGCTTTATTTCCTTCTACTGCATGAATTAAGTTAATAAATTTACAAATATTGTCTGTTGTGCGTCTTTTTTTGATAAATCCAGTTTTGAAGTGCGCTGCTTGAAACGGATACGGTTCAAGGGTATCAGGAAAATTGTGGTCTGAAGTACGCTGCTTGAAATGGATACGGTTCAAGGGAATCCGGAAAATTGATGGGAATGTGTGGAGTAAGAGTGAGTTAGGGTAGGATTAGTGTAAGAATGGGTACTTGATGACTGTCATAGACTTAATGTGCTAAATTGCCTGTTTTCTGCCTTTACCTCTCAATGACTATGTAAAAGAACCATGGGAAAGAGCTGGGAAAGTAAATTAATTGGATGGCTTCCAATATATAGTAGTCGCCTCTTATCAGCAGGAGATATGTTCCAAGACTCCCAGCAGATGCCTGAAACTGCAGAGAGTTCTGAATCCTATGTATATTATGTTTTTTCGTGTACATACAGACATACCTATGTACAGATGAGATTAAATTCAATTTTATTGTCATTGATCAAGTAAAATACAAAGCCAATGAAATACAAATTAGCATCCAACCAGGAGTTTAAAAAAAAGTACTATATAAAAATACAATTAACTATGTGAGAATAAAAACAAGCGCATACATCAAGCAACAATTATAAAAGTACTGACAGTACAATGTGAGTGCTCTCAGTGCTGTGATTTAGAGTTCAACAGGGTCAGAGCCTTGAGGGGGAAAAAGCTCTTCTTGAGACTGCTGGTTTGAGAGCGAAGGCTCCTGTAGCACCAATCGGATGGGAGAAGATTAAAAAGTCCATAGTTAGGGTGAGGTGCATCCTTGATGATACTCTTCGCCTTACCCAGATGCATTCCTGATGGATGTTCTCAATGGTGGGCAATTGGATGTCGAGAATCTGCTGGGCAGTTTTCACCACCCACTGAAGTGCTTTACAGTCTGATATAAGACAATTGCCATACCGCACTGAGATTCCACAGGTAAGTATGCTCTCAATGGTACAGCAGTAAAAATTCATCAATATCCTGGGACAGAGGTGTACTTTCTTCATGGTCCACAGAAAACAAAGTCGCTGCTGCGCCGTTTTGATCAGGGCAACCACCATGCTGTCATCTGCAAACTTGATTATGGTATTAGAACCATGGACAGGAACACAGTTATAGGTGAAAAGGAAATACAGGAGAGGGTACAATTCACAGTGTTCAAGGTGAGAATGGAAGGGAAGAAATTGCCTCACTTAACAGATTGGAATCTTAGTCAGAAAGTACAAGATCCCATTACAGAGAGATGAGCTGATACCAAGCTGACAAAGTTTTCCAAACAGTTTGGAGGGTATCACAGTATTGAATGCTGAACTAAAGTGGGTCAAGGCAGTGAAATGCTGGAGAAATGGCATCCTCAGTCGACCTTGTTGGTACAGTAGGTAAATTGATGAGAGTCCAACATGATGGGCAGAGCTTTGAATGTGATAAAACCAATCTCTCAAAGCACTTTGCATGATGGGGCTGAGTGCAGCTGGACAGAAGTCATTCAAACTCATGGTGGTGGGATGCTTCAGCACTGACACGATGGTGGCAATCTTGAAACTCATGGGAACAACAGCCTGGGCCAGGGTCAGATTGAAAATGTCCGTGAAGACCTCAGCACAGACTTTAAGCACACAGCCAGGTAGGTATACCATACAGCGTGGATACACTGGACAAAGGGATCATTCACGCCCTGAGTGGATGGCACAAGATTTCATCATGCTACTCAGAATGGCGCACAATTTAAAATGTATGAATTGTTTATTTCTGGAATTTTCCATTCCACAGTTGATTGGGTGGGGGGGGGGGGGGTCACTGAAACTGTAGATAAGGGGGGACCACTGTACTAGTTTTTCAGAGATTCTGCAAATGCTAGTGAAATTGGTTAACTCGTCATTCATATCTTCAGCTATTTATAATTGAATATAAAATTACACCATTATTTTTTGTATGTTCATTTAAACAACTCAGATTCATTGTCAGTTTTTGGGTGAGGCTGGTTTATTGTTCTTTTATACTGGAGAGTCATTTCCTTTGTTCAGGAAGTAGTAAATCTAACCTTTCCAAATAATACCATTGATTGAGCAAAAATGTCCAATTTTCTAATTTGGCAAGTTATTTAACTGCATTTGGAAATCTTGTTAATTCAAAACTTATGGTGTTCAAGCTTTCCCTGTAAGGGAAGCTTTCAAACCTCTCTAAGTTCTCAAAACTGAAAGAAGGTAAGTCTGTGTCTGGCAGATTGCAATGACCTCATAAACAGTAAACAGGTATAAAACCTTAGTTTACACATCTCTGAACTGAATTCATTGTTTATCAGAGAGAAGTTAAAAATGAGTTCAATTTTATAAGATTTTATTTTCCTTTTCAGTCCTTTTGAGCTGGATAAATTCTCTATTCAGCAGTTTTCTTTATGGCTAATTACCTAAAGTCTTTTGGTACAAATCATCTGTCTTGCCTTTATTCTCAACACATCATTCCAGCTACTGTGAACATTATTTTGCAATAATTGGAAAAAGACTTGCTTAATGTACATACTTTATGATTTACACATAATGCAGTAACCTTTTTGAGCTGAATCATGGAAAAGTGTAAATGATGAGTTGTTGAAATAGTGGTTAGATTGTTTTACTGCTATCTGTAGTATGGAGGAATTTAATTCAATCCCATTGAATTATTTTCTGCATTTTATCTATCTATCTATATATATATATATATGTGTGTATTTTTTTTAGATCTTTAGTTGAAGAGGAAGATCCTCACCTGAAAGTGTCCTTGGCAAGTGGCGACATGGGTGTGACAACCCATTTGCAGTCTTCAAAGACGGGCAATACTCGCTTCTTCACCAGCAATACCCATAGTTCTGCAGTATTACAGGTATGCCATTTAATCCTAATTTTTTTATCAGTGACAAATTAATATTTATTACTTTGTATTTCTGCTTAACGGAATCAAAAATTGGAAAACTCTCTATTCCTGGATACTCAGACTATCCCATTTTCATTAAGCTAATAGGTAATCAGATAAATAAAATTATTTCCAATGTGTTTATGAAATACTCTGTCAACCTTTTTAAGCTCCCTGAAATTATTATAACGTCAATGTTTGCTTCTGGTGCTTTGAGGCTGCAGTCTATCACTTTCCATGTAACTGGGCCATGCTTGACTTGATCTTTGTGTTTCTGAGGTAATTATGGCAATTCTGCTTACATCAACTAATTTCTTCATTTCATTTTGTGTTCTAAATGAGAAGTACAACTGGGATGACCTAGCACATGGGAATATCTGTAATTTAGAGGGAAAGCAACAACTGTCTTCACATTTGCAGAGACTTTTATTAAAGTCATAAATAATACTGTATAGGTGTGACATTAAATTTGCAAACTGGACAGTATGTTGATACACATTTTAAAACTTGTCAGTTGGTAATAGATGGAACTGAAGCACACTGTGTTTGTGAAATCATATTCCCAATTTAATCACGATGTGGAACAGATCATTTTTGGTCGTCATGGATCAAAATGCACAATGTCAAGGTGAATTTCTATTTAAAGTAATGATGCTTAATATTGCCTCAATAAAATTCCCCAAACCTACTGTACATTGATGGGATGTATTATTTCAGTGATGGAACTGGTGGAAGTTGTTGACCAAGAATATGGTTAGAGCCTATTTTCAATTCTGCCCTGTTGCTCTATTTTTCAGTTGAAGGCTGGAGGTATTTCTGACCTATCAGCCACATTATAACTAAATCACTCTGCCAGTCAAATAATTTGAATTTTAATGTTCCATCAAGCAGTGGATAAGCTGCAAGGCAAGGTTAAAACTTTTATAGCATGTGTTGGAAATTGCTTCTTTTGGTCCAAGGTTCACCTCAATTTAACTTAATTCAGGAATTGAATGGGCACAGTGCCAGAGCAAGATCAGATTGGAATTTTGTATAATTTTAAATTACCACTGCCAAAAATGGTGATGACACCAAAACAATTGCATGTCATCATCTCCATAATGGCTTTTCTTTTCTCCTTAAGCTAATTTTGAATCTTGTGGATCTGTCCAATGCCGAGGCTGAGCATACATGCAAGTCAGTAAGATGGTGGCGCTGCTGGAGCTGCTGTAGACGCAGCGCTGCTGCTGGTGCAGACCCATGGGGAGCGAGGGACCGGAGATGCAGCACTCCCTCAGGTTCTAGCCACCCGGTTGACTGCTGTCGGCTCTGGTGGTTTTAGTTGAAATCACACGACCATGGGTCTGCGCCCAAGATGGCGGTGCCTATTAATTGACAACAGCCATGGGGGGCTGCAGATTCTGAGGAAGCGGAGGACTGAAGCAGGGCAACAGAGGACGGGAAGATCACACACTGTCTGAGAAGGAGAAGCGGAGGAGACAACCCGAGGGGAAGGTGACCACGGCGGCAGACCAATGATAGGGCTCTGTGGCTGAGGGACCAGTGCATGAGGCAGGCTGCTGGTGACTCAAGGTGAGGAATCCATAGAAGCTGTTGGCTGCTGGAGACTGCTGTAGGGAGACGCGCCAGGCTGTGGACTGTTAGAGACTGACTCAAGCTAACTGGAAGGGTACCAGGTATCGGAACTGGGATGCGGTGAGGTGCTGAAGGATTCCTGACCATGTTGGAGGTTTGGACCTGGAGCTCAGGTTGCCAATGGTATGGACTGGACTCTGTGTGACTGATGGGACTGCAGAAGTGCTGGAGATAAATCTACAGACACTCGATTACTCTGGGGATCTCCCTTTTGCTTTTCTCTCTCTCTCTGACTGTAAGAGGTGCTTAGGCAATTCGTGCCGGTGGCGAATCTGTCTGCCTTGCAGTGGGCAAAAGAAATTTCATGTAATAGGACACTGTTTTATTACTATAATAATAATTGAATCTTGAATCAACATGTAGAGAGAGAGAGGGAAATAGATAGTGAGTGAATACATATATGGGAAGTGACCTGCAAGTTCACCCACCAACATTCATGCTTGCCTCCTGCAGCCATTGAATCAATATCTTGTTTTAAAAAAAAATTGTCGTCTGCTTCCCTACACCTCTATTAACAAAACACACCTTGAGTTCTCAGATATTACTTAGTGCACTCTAGAGGTTAAAAACTCATATATATTCTACTCATGACAATATTAAACTGCAGAGCAGGCAAATAAATTTTATGGCTGAGTCACAACTAGGTCTAACAGCGAACGACTTGGACCATCAAGAAACTCAAGTACTATCCCAACACAAAATTTACAAATCACTCAACCATCATTGCTTGGGAACTCTGATAGTTCATTATCAAAGTTCAAGAATTTCAAAATTTAGATTTATTTTTAGACGCCATACATGGCATTATATACAGGTACTCGCCGACTTGCAACCTGTGCAACTTACATCCATCCATGTGTATGACTTAATTTAAAAAAATATATATAAAATTTATGCAGTTTATGTTGTATTGATGAACTATAACAAGTAAGAGCCAAAATGCGCATACTTACCTTGTTAGTTGGGATCCCAGGGTCCTAAGGCTGGGCACAGCCATCTTGATTCCTTTGTGCATGCACAAGTTTTTGGTTGACACTTGAGCAGTGAGTTTGCATATTGGAGTTCAGTTGGCATGTTTTTAAAAATATTTTATTTATGAATTTTAAACCACAATAATAGTTGTTACATTCAATTCCAGAAATTATTTAAAAAATTTATATATCATCCCACCCTCCAACCTCCCAACCCCAAAAAAAGATTTTAAAAAAAGAAGAAAGAAAAACTGCAGAATGCCAAGAAAATAAATCATTTATACAATAAAGTCTATTGGAGGTTACCAAGAAGTGAGGTCTTCAGAGAGCCTATTAAACATTCAAACCAAAATTTTTAAAATATGAGTGCCATATTTTTTTTTAAAACATGATATTTATCTCGCAGATTATAAGTAATCATCTCTAATGGTATACAGCTGCAAAGTTCTGCTTGCCATCTTTCCATACCTCAATCTATTTCTGACTTCCATGATATTGCTATTCATTTCTGAGAAACTGCTAAAGCAATTAACACAAATTAAGTTTTTGATCGACAATTAATTTTAATTTTGGCCTTGTAGCCTCAATGTTACTCAACAAAAATAACATCAGATCTTGTGTGAATTTGACCCCTGTGATTCATTCCAAAAAATGACCTACCCCTCATCAAAAATGTCTAATTTTAGGACATTTGCCAAGTTGAACGCAAAAAATATATCTGATATGTCAGGATTTAATCTATTTAATTTTTGTGGAGTCAAATATAATTGATGTAAAAAAAAATTATTTTGAACAAACTTCGGTTGGTATATGTGTTAAGCGTACAAATTCAATATCATCAGGGTACTTAAATCTTGCCAACCGAACTCCAGTATGCAAACTCACTGTGCATGCTCTAACCAAAGAGTTGCACATGTGCCAACCGAAGACTCACATATGTGCACAGTAATCAAAATCCTGCACCCAGCCTACGGACCCCAGGACGTTGGCTAATAATGTAAGTTTGGACTAGAATGTGCAAAAATTTTCCATGGTTGATGAACACATTCAGGAAGCTTTAAGTTGTTATTGTCAAATCTACGATGAAAAAAATTATTTGATTAAAAGTTTGTTTAAGACTTCGGAACTCCACACGCGGGGGCAAAATTCTGACTTACAGCCATTTCAAGATATGATTGATCCTTCAGTCCTAATTATGGTCATAAGTTGGGGAGTACCTTTAATAATCCTGAGAGTCTTTTCCCACAGACTAGGCAGAATTTCTACTTATCGGTCGGGCGATCAAATGTACTCGAGAAAAGATACATGTACAAAAGAGAGAAATGTAGACAAAAAGGAAGTGCAAGCAAACAGTGTATTACAGAAAATAAATATTCAATAATAAATAATGTCCTTAAATGAGACTCTGCTTGGGTTTGTTATTGAGTCTGATGGTGAAAGGTAGCAACTGTTCCTGAACATGGTGGTAGGATTCTTGTGGCTTGACCTCATTCTTCATGGCAGCAGTGAGAAAATGCTGCTGCTCTGTGATGGCAGCATTCCATGTAGATTTTCTCGACGATGAGAAAATGCCTGTGATATAACATAATCCACAATCTCCTGAGTCATTATACAATAGAAAAGTCAATTTAGGAGTATGGCTTCCTGTACCCTCACTGGTCATGTCTGAAGTATCTTTGATGACTGCCTTGGAGCTCGAGCTCCCTACCCAATAGGATCATTGAAGAAATACCTCTGAAAATAGCCTTTCACTGACAGTAGCAGGAATACTCCTTTTGGGCAGCACCAATAGCATCCATGGTATTTAATATGCCATGTATCAGTTAAGACAAGGGATCTTTCTAGAATGCTGTCTGAAGAAAAAGTGGTGTCTGGAAATTTTCATGTGGCATTTCCTTTCTCTGTGCAACGCTGTCTTTTTCCAATGCAACACTTTTGAACATTATTGTTTTCCACAGTGGAATGCTACAGTGTTTTTTTTTCTGTCTGAAGGACAATTAAATAGTGCACTTCCTAAAGCAAAAGAATTCCAGGAATACTCTTTAACATGTGGCAGGTGCAAAGATTGAAAGCAGTCCACATGAAATGACTGTTTTGAGCATTGGTTTGAGAAATTGGATTTGCATTGTTCTTGATCGGAACAGTTGGTTGTTCCATGTTTCAGCATTTTATGCAGCAATTTAGTTGAAAGAGGCATTTGTGCATTTTGTTCAAGCTTTCTGTGAGCTGTTGCAGAACACCAATGATTAAAAGATGATTTTGAATGCACTTCTGTTTAGTGCTACTGTCAGTGAAAGGCTATTTTCTTCAATGATCCTATTGGGTAGGGAGCTCGAGCTCCAAGGCTGTCATCAAAGACACTTCAGAGATGACCAGCTAGGGTACAGGAAGCCATACTCCTAAATTGACTTTTCTATTGTACGATGACTCAGGAGATTGTGGATTATGTTATTTTATATTGTATAATATTTTATATTGTATATTATATTTTATGTTTTAAAAGGAGATCAATTATGGCAGGTTTTTTTAGTGTAGGTCACATACAAACACTTCAAAACAGATCTCATTTAAAATGCCAGAGCTCTGCTCAAGCCAGACAGTCCAGGCTCCAGGTGCCTTTGCAAAAGCTTTGAAGAATGCCCATAAGGACTTCACAAGTAGGTGTTAATTGGACATGCTGTGGAGTAATTAATTATTGTTTTGGAAAGCAACAGATGAACAAGGTCAGAAGATTACGTTCAGTGCCACAGGCTGTCTGAATGCCGTTGGCTGTTCTAAGATGGTCATGTGGTTTTTCTCAGAGAGAGAGAAAGAGAGAATTCAGTTCTACAGTTCAATAGTTCAGCAGTAGCAGTGTGGTCTGGAATATGATGACAAGCTGGCAAGCTTGTGGAAAAACCATATTTTGAAGACTTGTTATGAGTTTGTGGTTCAGCTTGGTCAAACCCTTGTGGTTCCTACAAGAGGACATGGCTGGCTGTATAATGTTTCTCTTGAAAGAAGGGAAACAGAAGAGGAACTCTGTGATGACCTGAAAGAAAGAGGTTATCATCTGGAAAACCCTGATAGGTAAGCTTCTTCAGCAAGACACTGAAGTGGCTGATCGGAAGGGATAAGTTGTGGGTGTCAATGAGCAACAAATGTCTCTCTGAAAACCGTCAAGAACCTTCCTGCATCAAAGCCTAGTGAAATTCATAAATGTTAAATTCTGTGCACAGTATAAGAATTGCCTGCAACCAGTGAACTTGGAGGAGTGAGATCTCAAAAGAACTTTTCTGAACTTATATACACATTACATACACGTGGGCTTAGAATTAGAATTAGAAGGTTAAGTAAGTTAATAGTAATAAGTTTGATCCTGTTTTCGTGTTTAGAGATAATTAAAAGTAACTTTTCCATTTGTCTTGGAGAATTTCTATTACTGCTAGGTTTTTGGGACCTCTGGGCCCATAACAAGGTCATTAATGACATTATGACCTCTGGGGACACAGGGGTACTTGGTTTCCTTTGCCATCAAGGTCAAGCCTCCTAATTCTTTTAACTGGTAGCCGATCTCTTGTCATAAAGGACAGTTTTCCACTTACTGGAGCATCAGGAAAACCACTGTTGTTCTCTGCTCAAGAACAGAAGATATTGGAAGCTACTTCATAGTTCAGGTGGTGACTTGCATTTGAGCCTCCCGACACAACCTGGTGTTCTTCATGAATTGTAAAGGATGTTGCTCCTTGATCGTATACAAAGTAATTGATGATGAGAAGAATTTTATTTTCCAATCAATGCCTTTTATATTTTGGCATTCTTTACTGCCTTCCGTCTTTCAAAAACCATACATCCTGAAAACTGGATCATATGAAGTCAGGGCTATCTCCTTGTACCTTGGTTTCACATTTACCTTTGTGCATTTGAGTGCTGCTATAATGAAACCCATGGGACCACCAAGAATTAGCTGAAGGAAATGATCTATTGGCCTTAATCACAATAGGTTTGGAGTGCAGGAATATTTTCCTCAATTAAACAGGTTCCTGCACATGAACTGTGTTCAGTTTGACCTCCATACTGAAGAAAGAAAGTACGTGCCATAAAGGAAATAATTCTTGAGGAGTTTCTATTGTAAACCATGGCAGTATTGGGTTCCAACTATAGTGCAGTTTGGATGGGAAAGGGATCTGTACTGAACTAAGCTTCTCTCAAATTTTTTTGAGGTTAGTTTGTAATGGTTCATCATATGCAATAACCACATGTTCTCCTTTTGTTTTATCGCTTGATTGACCTTGGAAAACAGTGGATTTATCCTTTGTAAGCATTTAGTTCTATTAAGGATTCCCACAGGTTTCAAATGTATTCAATAAGAATCATTTCTGGCATCTTCAGTGACTGATGTCAACTCTTGTAAATTCCATGGCATCAATATAATTGGCCATAATGAATTTTGTAAAAATTTTCTGAGCTTTTTTGAATTACAGCCAATTCTCAGCATTCTGTTCATTTGCTTGACTCAGTAATTGGGAAAGATTTAGAGGAACTAGAATCAATGAGGTCATTGGGGCTGAGGGACTCAAAACTAAATATATTGAGGCATTCACACTACTGTCAATCTGGTAACTCATTTCAAACCTTGGTTTGAGGTATTCGTCCTATGGCTGTGGGTCGGAAAGGCCTATGTTTACTGCTTTTTAAAATGTGAATGTGTGACTGTTTAATGTCCACGTGTCATTTTTCCCCTGTCAGTGATCAGTTTTTCAAAGGTTAAGGCAGGGCAAAACTAGTGATGGGAGCATCAGACAAATACAATGCAAATAATGAAGCAACAATCATCAATGTCTCTGGAGACTGTCTACACCCTTGCAAGTTAACGTTCTGGCCATAGGCAGGTTTTGGAGGCACTAATGATCATCATATGGGGAAGGAGAAAAAGATATAAATTAGGAGGGAAATCCAATACATCCAATATACATTGAGATCATTCATCTCTCTCTGTATGTATTGGCTTGAGATTCAGTGGCATGGCTTTGAGTTCTTAGAATGACATTATCAGAGGTTGAGCACACCTAATAGGTCATCAAAAGCGAGATATCATACTGACCAATTCAAGAGAAGTCCTCAGTGATGATTCAGGCAGGTGCTAATCAATGAATTATTAATTTCTAATGACGCGCAAGGATGTCTCTTCACCTCTCAAGTCAATGCTAGATCTTAGCCCAATCTGATTACTTCCCCATAACATCTCTCACACGTGCCCATGAAAACTCCTGCTTTTTTTCACCAGCCACCCACACTTGGGAAGTGATCAGTAGCCAATTAACCCCCCCCCCTCACCCCCCCAGCCTTCATATCTTTGGGATTGGGAGGAACCTGGAACAATAGAACATAGAACACTGCAGCCCAGTACAAGGCCTTCACCCTCGATATTGTGACAACCCATATATTCCTTAAAAAAATTACTAAACCCACTATCCCATAACTGTCTATTTTTCTTTCATCCATATGCCTGTCTAAGAGTCTCTTAAATGTCCCTAATGTTTCAGCCTCCACCACCATCACTGGCAAGGCATTTCAGACACCTAAACTTTTTGCATTAAAAACATTCCCCTGATGTCTCCCCTAAACTTCCTTCCCTTCACTTTGTACATGTGTTCTATGATGTTTGCTATTCCTGCTTTGGGAAACAGGGGTGCTGGCTGTTCACTCAATTTATGCCTCTCATAGTCTTGTAGTCCTCAATCAAGTCTCCTCTCATCTTTTTATGATCCAAAAAGAAAAGTCCCAGCTCTGCTAACCTTGCCTCATAAGACTTGTTTTCCAATCCAGGTAACATCCTGGTAAATCCCTCTGCACCTTCCACATCCTTCTATAATAAGGTAACCAGAACTGACCTAAGTGTGGTCTTACCAAAGATTTGTAGAGTTGCAACATGACTTCTTGCTCCTGAACTCCTCCTATTAATGAAGCCCAACATCCCATGAGCCTTCTTAACTATCCTATCAACCTGTGCAGTGACCTTGAGGGGTGTATGGTTCATGTCATCTGCAAACTTACTGACCCATCCTTCCGCCTCTTCATCCAGATCATTTATAAAAAATCACAAGTGCAAGGGTCCCAGAACCACTAGTCACAGACCTCCAGGCAGAATACTTTCCTTCCACTACTACCCTCTGCTTTCTACCTGCAAGCCAATTTTTTTTTATCTATACAGCTAAGATTTTGCTGATCTCATGACTTTCTGGATGAGTCTCTCTCATGGGGGACCTTGTCAAATGCCATGCTAAAATCCACGTACACCACATCTACTGCTCTACCCTCATCAATTTCTTTTGTTACCTCCTCAAAGAACTCAATTAGGTTTGTGAGGTTTGTGCAGCCAAAGAGGACTCAAAGATCATAGCTACTGCCCCAGCTATCTCTTCTCTCACTTCCCACAGCAATCTGGGATGTATCACATCTGGCCCCAGGGACTTATCAATCTTTATGTTATTAAGAAGATCCAACACTTCCTCTTCCTTAATCTCCACATTGTCCAAAACACAGATCTGATTTATTTTGACCTCACCCTGATCAATGTTTTTTTTTCTCTTGTGAATACTAAAGCAAAATATTCATTTAGGACATCCAGCCTCCATTATCCTTTAGCGGCCCCATGTTCATTCTTGTCATCCTTCTGTTCTTCACATACACATAGAACACCTTGGGGTTCTCCTTAATCCTAAACGCCAAGGCCTTCTTGTGCCCCCTTCGACCTCTCCTAAGTCTTTTCTTAAGCTCCTTCCTGGCTATCATATACTTCTCACAAGCTCTTCCTGTTTCCTATTTCCTGTATCTAACATCTGCTTCCTTTTTCCTCTTGACTAGTTGCCTCACCTGTTTTGTCAGCCACAGTTCCCTTTTCCTATCATTTTTTCTTTGTCCCAGTGAGACAAACCTATTCTGAACCCAGAACAATTGGCCCCTAAACTTCCTCCATGTTACTTCTGTGCTTTCATCCTTGAACATCTGTTTCCAATTTACTCTTGAAAGTTCCTGCCTCATCCCTTCATAATTATCTCTTCCCAGTGAAGCAGTTTCCCATCTTGTCTATTTTTATCCTTTTCCATAGGTATGCTGAAGCTAAGCGAGTTGTGGTCACTCACCAAAATACTCCCCCACTGAGAGGTCAGCAACCTGACCAGGTTCATTATCCAGAACTATATCCAGTATGGCCTCTCCTCTCATCTAAGGGAAATCCACACAGCCAGAGAGCAAATGTGCAAACTCCACACAAAAAGCCCTGATGCCACTGGACTCAGAATTTTCCTCCTGCAAAATTTGCTTTATAATGGCTTCCCCATGCAGAGTGGAATACATTTGGGCTTCCTGCACTGGATTTAACTGCTTCAAATTCAATTAAGTACCATGGACTATGGGACCTTCTACTATGGGTGCATTCATTGGTCTCATGATGGTCATTTTAACCTCGGAACGGGACAGAAGATAATCTGGCATCTTTATAGCCATGGTCAAACTGCCTACTCCAAATGGAATGAAGGATGGATAAGATATCCAAAGCAAGATGTCCCACTGAAGTTGATCTGGCTGGATAATTGAGACCAGAGAAATCGCTCAAACTGTGCCATCAAGACACCTGTATTCTGATTTTTTCCAGCAGCCATCATTTGATGCAGAATGCACAGATTGAGGATAATTTTTGACTGCCTACAGACCCACCTACATATCCCTTTTATATTGGGCCAGACTTGATGGGCTGAATAGCCTATTTCTGCTCATGTCTTGTGTTCTTTCTGTGATCCATGGAGAAGATTTTTTTTGACCATGAAGACTCACTGCCAGTGACTTGTGCAGAATGAATGGTGTCTTCATTTGGGCAGTGACTCTGACCTGAAGCTTCTCCTTATAGATCACTGTTTCTAAACCAGACTTTTAAATTGGATTGCCAGCAACCAAAGTATCATCATTGATTTGGGTTTCATCATTTGATGTGCATTTTGACTTCAAATGGTTTCAACATGATGCCTTATGGCTACAGTGAACCAGTTCTTTCTGGCGATAGGAGAGAATTTGCTCCATAGGATAGGAGAAGCAATTTGCATTTCCTTAACACTGGGCTTGTTAGAGATATCTACAGCATAACATTTGATAACACTAGAAAAATGTACATATTCTTAATGTACAGGAGTGAAAAGAGCTCTAATTACTTATTTCCAATGATTTTACAGGGCCATCTATTGTGTTTATAAGGAACACTGTTTACTTTTATGGTCAAAATACACAAAAGATCATTTATTTTCCCTGTCAAAGTTGTTGGTTGTAAGGATCCTTATAAAATTGATGTATACTCTAAAAAGGGAAAACACTGTAGAATACATCAATCCAACTTTCATGAATATCCTATTGTATCTATTTTAGATCCTTAGTAATTAAGTTTTTAAAATGTGTGAGCAAGTCATAAATGTAAATGAACCTTGGCACCCTCATTCCTGTCCTTTATGAATGCCTTCCATTTTGATTCAATTGCCCAAGCAGTTGAGGTGAAGTGTGTTCATCAAGGAAAAGTTGAATGAAATTTTTCCCTGATAAAAGCAACTTTTGATAGCATCATCCCACTGAGGGCTTTGATTTTTTGGCTGCTTGACATTGAGATAGAACTGAGGTCATTGCCTCAAATTCATTGACAGGTGTTTATATTCTGAAGTCAGGCAGAACTTTCCTATTACATAGTGCCAGTGGAAGCAGGACCAGGCAGAGCCCAGGATTAAGTCTTCTGTGACACAAATTAAAACTCGTGCCAATATCAACAATTGTATCTCAAAATACAGCTGCCGACTCTGAGGATAGTGATTATCCATTTTTTTCTGTTCAACATAATCATGATCTGCTGGCCCTACCAAAAACCTGTTTCTATGCAGCTTTTCTCTGTTTCCTTGTTATAACAACCAGTCCCCAGGTGACGCAGAATAGTTCTGACTAGATCACCCAGAGAAAACTCGAGGTCTGTGAAAATCAGATGTTTGCTCTGGCAGAAGAATAGCTTCCAGAATGTAATGGTAAGCTCCTGGATCCATGGAAGTTGCAAAGATTGTAGATGGACTCATTTATGTATCTTACCATCTGTCAGACAGGCCAGGCAATTGGTCATGCATTCATAGTGACCTTGTATATGCTGCTTCTCTGAGTTCTCCAAGGCCATCCTTCTGGGAATACTAGCTTCCTTTTGGGCTACGATAACTGGAGTTCCAAGCAGAATTGTCTCTCCAGATAAAATACCTCTGATCGGAGCTGTTCTGCAGTATCAGTCTCGAACTGGTACCCTAATGGCATCAGGTGCGTGAATGTGTATATACTTCTTCATCGTTGCATTCCATTTTCTTTGTGGCTCTGTGAGTGCTGGGTGGACACCTATTTCTTTTTACTGCAAGGCCTGTAATGATCAAGAATGGGTGGAAAGGCCATGGTATATGCATATGAAGCTATTTGCAAATGTGACCATCATACATGCAAAATATGATGACACCTTTATTATAATGATCAAGGGATGGTGTATGCAATAGGATATTTGGCTGCCAGAGAAATTCAGGCCCACAAGACACTGCCCATCATGAGGAAAACTGATTACAATATAAAACCTGGGTGCATCCTCCTATTTGTTCATGCAATCTTCTATTGTTGCACATAGCCTGGAAAAGAAAGGGCAAACATTTCAAAACACGTCAATGACATGATGACATAATTTTTCCTGTCTCTGACTGTATGTGTGTGTGTCTGCGTGTGTGTAGAAGTTTCCTTTTGAGCATTACAACTAAACGTGTGATGTGGTTTCATGTGTCTGATTCTTGTATCTTACAATGACCTGATACCATTATTATTCTTTTGTATGACCCTGCTCCGTCTGGTGTCCTAAGAAAGTCACAAAGAAAGTTTACCATCCGCCTCCTCTGCAATCTAACCTAGACTCCATGGCACATAACACAGCTACCTCCTCACCAAAATATGGAGGCCATGGCCTGAAAGGCAATCTTCACCCTCCATCCTGTCACTTACTTCTTTCTCAACCAGTTCTATGAAACCATTTGGGCATAGTGGTTAGTGCAATGCTATTGCAGTGTCAGCGTTCAGGACGGGGGTTCGAATCCCATGCTTTCTGTAAGGAATTGGTACATTCTCCCCATGTCTACATGGGTTTTTCCCGGGGGCTCATGATTCCTCCCACCATTTGAAACAAAATCAGGGTTGTAGGTTAATTGGATGGCATGGGCTCATGGTCTGAAATGGCCTGTTACTGTGCTGTATGTCTAAATTTTAAAAAAAAGCACTAGTGTACAACATTTGTATTTGTCAAACCACTGTCTTTTGCACTATCTCTGATCTCATCACTTCTGGTCATCACCCTTCCACTCCTTCTGACTTCATTTCCCAACCTCCTACCCAAAATCGGCAAATCCTTTTGTCCTAGTAGACTCGTTATTTCTCTGTGCTCCTGCCCCAGTAAACTGGTATCTGCTTGCTTACCCTGACTCCTTTTTGTTTCCCTCACACACACCCCTTCCCCCCACCCTTCCCCCGGGCCAGTCCATCCCCACTTGCATTCATGATATTTCACATCTTCTCCATCTCAAGAACTTCCAGTTTACTGAACACAACTGCCACATCTTCATCATGGATATTCAGTAAAATGACTATGCACTTCCATCCCCATTGCCAAAGGCCTTAAAGTACTTGCCTTTTTTCGCAAAATAGATCCAACCAATTCCTCTCCACCACCACCATCTTCTGGCTAGCTGAACTTGTCCTCACTCTCAATAACTTATCCTTTGACTCATACCACTTCCTCCATGTCAAAGGGGTAGCCGTGGGTACACTCATGGGTCCAAACTACGTGGAACAATTCCTGTTAGAAACCTTCACAGGCAAGGCTCCTCAACTCTTTCTCTACTTCACTGATGACTACATTGGTACTGTCTCATGAACCCATGATAAGCTCATCAACTTTATCCATGTTGCTGCCAACTTCCACCCTAAGCTTAAATTCACTTGGTGCATCTCCAACAACACTCTCCTCTTTCTTGATTTCTCTGCTTCCATCTTGGGAGAACAACTCTCGATAGACATTTTCTACACACCCACTAACTCCCACAGTTACCTTGACTATACCTGCTAACAGCCTGTCCCCTGTAAGGATTCTATTCCTTTCTCTCAATTCCTCCCTCTCCATCACATCTGCTCCCAGGAAAGATCTTCCATGCGAGAACATCCAAGATGTTGTCCTCCTTCAAAAAAAAAGTAGGGCTTCCTCTCTTATCTTTGGCTTGGCTTCGCGGACGAAGATTTATGGAGGGGGTAAAAAGTCCACGTCAGCTGCAGGCTCGTTTGTGGCTGACCAGTCCGATGCGGGACAGGCAGACACGATTGCAGCGGTTGCAAGGGAAAATTGGTTGGTTGGGGTTGGGTGTTGGGTTTTTCCTCCTTTGCCTTTTGTCAGTGAGGTGGGCTCTGCGGTCTTCTTCAAAGGAGGCTGCTGCCCGCCAAACTGTGAGGCGCCAAGATGCACGGTTTGAGGCGTTATCAGCCCACTGGCGGTGGTCAATGTGGCAGGCACCAAGAGATTTCTTTAGGCAGTCCTTGTACCTTTTCTTTGGTGCACCTCTGTCACGGTGGCCAGTGGAGAGCTCGCCATATAATACGATCTTGGGAAGGCGATGGTCCTCCATTCTGGAGACGTGACCCATCCAGCGCAGCTGGATCTTCAGCAGCGTGGACTCGATGCTGTCGACCTCTGCCATCTCGAGTACCTCGACGTTAGGGGTGTGAGCGCTCCAATGGATGTTGAGGATGGAGCAGAGACAACGCTGGTGGAAGCGTTCTAGGAGCCGTAGGTGGTGCCGGTAGAGGACCCATGATTCGGAGCCGAACAGGAGTGTGGGTATGACAACGGCTCTGTATACGCTTATCTTTGTGAGGTTTTTCAGTTGGTTGTTTTTCCAGACTCTTTTGTGTAGTCTTCCAAAGGCGCTATTTGCCTTGGCGAGTCTGTTGTCTATCTCATTGTCGATCCTTGCATCTGATGAAATGGTGCAGCCGAGATAGGTAAACTGGTTGACCGTTTTGAGTTTTGTGTGCCCGATGGAGATGTGGGGGGGCTGGTAGTCATGGTGGGGAGCTGGCTGATGGAGGACCTCAGTTTTCTTCAGGCTGACCTCAGTTTTCTTCAGGCTGACTTCCAAGCCAAACATTTTGGCAGTTTCCGCAAAGCAGGACGTCAAGCGCTGAAGAGCTGGCTCTGAATGGGCAACTAAAGCGGCATCATCTGCAAAGAGTAGTTCACGGACAAGTTTCTCTTGTGTCTTGGTGTGAGCTTGCAGGCGCCTCAGATTGAAGAGACTGCCATCCGTGCGGTACCGGATGTAAACAGCGTCTTCATTGTTGGGGTCTTTCATGGCTTGGTTCAGCATCATGCTGAAGAAGATTGAAAAGAGGGTTGGTGCGAGAACACAGCCTTGCTTCACGCCATTGTTAATGGAGAAGGGTTCAGAGAGCTCATTGCTGTATCTGACCCGACCTTGTTGGTTTTCGTGCAGTTGGATAATCATGTTGAGGAACTTTGGGGGACATCCGATGCGCTCTAGTATTTGCCAAAGCCCTTTCCTGCTCACGGTGTCGAAGGCTTTGGTGAGGTCAACAAAGGTGATGTAGAGTCCTTTGTTTTGTTCTCTGCACTTTTCTTGGAGCTGTCTGAGGGCTTCCTCTCTATGACCATCAATTCAGCCTAGTGGTCACCCATTTCAATTCCCTGCTCTATTCCCATGCTGACATGATAGTCCATGATCTCGTAAATTGCCAGATGAGACCACCTGCAAATTGGAGGAACAACACCTCATATTCCATTTGGGCACCCTCCAACCAGATGTCATTAACACTGACTCCTCTGATTTCCATTAGGCCCCACTCTCCTCAATCTCTCCTCTTCCCCTAAAAAGAGGTAGCGCTGCCGGAGCTGCTGTAACGGCAGTGCTGGAGTGGACCCTGGAGAACAGAGACACATTACTTCTCCACAGGGTTCCACTTTGTGGCCCTGATGCTGATGGCTCCATATAGGCTTTAAACAGCCTTTTAAAGGAGGCATCCAGTTTTTTAAAATATCTTGCAACTACAGAGGTCTGTACCCAGGATGGCGGTGCCTGTGCTGGGCAGCATACCACAAGGGGTTGCAGGGTTGGGGGGAGCAGCAGATTGGCTCAGGGTATTAGAAACTGGGAGAATGCCCCATATTGAGAAAGAGAAGGATGGGAGATGATCTACAGGGAAGGTGACAATGGCAACAGACTAGTGAGAGGCTCAGCAGCTGAAGGACCCACACAGGCTGCGGGTGGTTGATGGCATGTTTAAAGGACCCACACAGGCTGCTGGACACTGGCTCATGGGAACTTTGTATCAGATCCAGGATTCAAGAGGGTGCTGAGGATGTAGGGCTCCTGAAGGGCCTTGGGCACTGAAGGGTTCCTGATCGTATCAGAGGTTTGAATCTGAAGCTCGGGCATTAGTGGTTTGTACAGGATTCTTTGTGGCTACAGAGGTTGCAGGAGAGCTGGAGGCAAATCTGTGGGCACTAAGTATCTCTGAAGGGACTCTCTTTTACTTTGCGTTCTCTTATTGTTAGAGGGGTCAAACAATGCTCATCATGACTTTTTATTTGCCTTATCAGTTAAATATGTCTTGTATATTACATTTTAATGTATTACTTCATGACAATAAAAAAAACGAACCTCCTTTCCTCCAGCTCTGCCTCATTCTCTCTCTCCCTTTCCTTCTGTCTTCTTACTTCCAACTCTGCATTCACAGAGCCAACACCTCCCCTGATCAATTCTCACCTTTCCTCTCCTGCCCTCAATCCATGTCCAGTTATGGGTTTTTGCCTGTTCTCTTCCCCACTGCCCTTCTTTCTCTCCTAGGCACCAGTCTGCATTTTGCTCATACCTTGAAGGGCTCAGGCCTGAAATGTTGGCCACCTATCTTTACCTCCTATGGGCTCTGCGTGACCTGCTGAGTTCCTCCACAATTTTTATGTTTTTACTTGGAGCGAGGATGAAGTCTTCACGTTAACACGACAAATTATCAGCAGCCAACACTAAAGGGTTTGTTACAGTCTAAACTGCCTGACTTAGCTCTGCCAGGTGAGAACACGTCTGTTCTCTGAAAGAAGCACCATGATCTAAAATGATGTGCATGCTGCTCTAGCATCATTCTGAAGAATGGAACCACTGACTGCTCAAATTGAAGAGTAAAAGAACTTTTGAGCATTGGTGTTTAGCTGAATGGTAAGTCTGCAGGAACATTATACTCTTTAGTTGTTTTAATGGTCCACTTCATACTCTTCATGGACATCAAGTGTCAAAATCCCATGTTCTAACTACCACTGGACATTGTATCTGCGCTGACTTTTATTTTAAGCCTCTGCCAAAAGCAAGTCACTTCAGTTAAATTCAGGAAAATCTCTTCACCTTTGTGATTTTAGATGTACAAAATACATATGTTTTAAGACCAATATTGAGGTGGAACTGACTGTTACTGAAATCTAACATGAAATTGGCAGACCAGTTACAGAATGAACATGAACTTGTTTTTAAGCTCTGATGCAAAATGCAAAAGCATTTTTAGAAAGTATTATCCTAAATTATTTTTGGTTCAAGCATGATGTAAGGATACAATTAAGCAAAAATTGACACTGCTCAGCATAGTTGTGGTTTTGAACTTGACCATATTACCTCGAATATATGATCCCACCTGTTCTCTCTGTTTCTTACTTCTGATGTAGTTGTTGAAATTGAAACATAAATGCATTAGTGGAAGGATAAAGATCATGTATGGAACAAAGGATGACCTGTTCTTGCAAAGTTTTCTTGAAAAATCTTGAAGTTATTAATTAATTGATAAACCTCTTGTGTTTTGATGACAGACCATCAGCAATTAGCTCTGTATGCCTGCTGAGAATGGATAGAAAGCAAGTTCATTTCTGTTGTGCTTTTAAGTAGGATCTCATTTCCCCAGGCTTAGCCAGATAAATGATTAACATGAGATAAAGGAAGTTCATTGGCCATAAACATTACCATAAAAGCATAAATTAAGTATAAAGTTGCTTTAATATTTGTCTGGGTTTTTAGACACACTTTACTATTTAAATTGAAAAATTTCAGGTACCAGAATGACAATTGCCGAATAAAAAAAAAGCTCTAAAAGATTTTGTATTGAAAAAATAAAATCCTTCCCTTGTACACATCCTTGTGGAAGAGAGATAATAATAGATCTGATTATCCTACTAATGGATATTGGACTAACTGCTGGTATTGATCAGAAGATGGATAGATTTGCAATTTGCATTCCCTTCTGTGAAACTAGTCCTTACTACACTGGTTGGGTGGTGGAAATTCCCAGCCTTTGTTGACAGGAAACTCCGCAAATTTAGCAATTCTGTTCCACAAGACTTTTCGATGCAATTGGACAACTGGCTGGCAAAAGAGTCCTCTCGCTGAGTTGCTGCTTGACTTTTCTTAGAGTCACTTGCTTGGTCTGGGGCTCCAGGGTGAAGCATGGGAAGAGAAGTGGATTAATTTGCCCAGAATATGAGCCATTGAGGCAGATATCATGATCAAACCATAAAACAATAAAATAAAGACATGCTGATAATTTTTGTTTTATGTAATTTTTCACCCCCCCCCCCCCCCCCACTCACAAACCCCACCAAAGATGTTTCTCAGAATGAGGTCATCTGCCCCTTCCCCACCCCCTGCCATCCCCATCCCCAGGAAAGAATCAGAAAAAGGATGTCACTAAGAGTTTATCAATCATAATGGAATTAAGAGTGATGTCATCAACATGTGTGGGAGCTGGTCAGATGTGCATTGATTGACATTGTGACTCTGGCCTACTCTAATGACTTGATGTTCTGCAGACTCACTGTACGACGGAGCAGCATAGTTATAATCATAAAGTGTTGAGGAATCATGGGCAGGCATCCAGTCAGACAGTATGGTCCAGTTGCGAGTGATAAACTTGTGTCTGTAAGTAGCATCTTGATGTCTTGAAAGTTAGAGAGAAATGTAAGGATGGGAGTAGGTGAAGAGGAGGTGGAAACCATGAAACCACATAGAGGTCTATCTGGTATCTACCAGACATCTCTTATCTGTTTCTGTCTCTTCTTTACCTATTCCCATCCTTATTTTTCTCTCTAACCTTTCCCCCATCCAACCTTCCTAGTGGTCTCTCAATCTTCCTGTTTCTCCACCTCTCCAACTTCTTTCCAATAATTAGGCCCTCCCAGCTCCCTCCCCCTGTCTTTTTTCCCTCTTGATATCCTTGATTTTCACTCCTTCATCGAGTAGTCTTGATAAAGTGACACAATTCAAAACGTTGATTGATCATCTTTGCTTGTGGATGCTGTGTTACCTGCTGAGTCCTTCCAGCTCTGGTCATTTGCTCGTCTGCATGGAATATTTTTGTCCATTGGAGAGGAAGGATAGAACCTCAGTTTAACATGTTGTCCAGAGCATCAGTAACGTAGTAAGTTCCATTTTCTTTCCTGAAGCACTGAAATCTACTTTGTGCAAGTCTTTGCAAAAGTTGAAACTAATACTTTCATGTTCAAAGTGTTGTGGGATAACTGACATTTGCATATTGTTTTCAGAGAGTATTGATGGTGACAATTATTTTTTTTAAATGTTTTGCTTGTTACCTGATTTTGAAATGCCTATATTTTGTAGGGATTTGACCAACTTCGAATGGAAGGTTTACTTTGTGATGTTACCTTGGTGCCAGGGGATGGTGATGAAGTATTTCCAGTGCATAGAGCAATGATGGCCTCAGCAAGTGACTATTTTAAGGCAATGTTCACAGGTAAAGTGGAAAAAATAAATCATTTTTTATGAAAATTACGTGATATAATCACTTGATAACTTGTTCATGCTTGGAGCACTTGAAATATTTGAAAATATTCACACCTACATTTGCCTCCAGAATCGTTTCTCCCACTGCCCTAGTTGCAGTGTATTTTCTCTAAAAACATTTTTATTGTAACACAACTGCTTATAGGATTGTCAAACTTCCAGGATTGTCCTGAAGTCAGTAGAAATTGGAAGACCAATTTCCAGACGACTGCAGCAAGCAAATCTGCAAGAAGCAAGATCACAGAACAGGGTCAACCTACCTTTGCCTCCACAGGTGCTGTCTGACCCTCTGAGTTCCTCCAGAAGTTTGTTATTTTTATTGCAAGAAACTTCACTTGGACTTTTAAGGGAAATGTTTGGGATGTGTTTCAACTTGCCTGAGGCAAAAATGTGGAAGACAGAAGAGGGGGTGACCAATTCACAATCTTTCCCAAATCAAACAGTGATTTGTTTATATCCACTTATTGTGAGTCACTGATCAACATGTGGTTTTACAGTTGTCAACACTGAACTGTAACTTCAGAGGCTCTTTAGAAATATATCTTTTACATATTTTTCAACTATTTCTTCCAAAATGGCGCCAGAGTCCCATGGTGACTTTCTGTGAGCTGCCAAACGTCTTACTCCCTTTACTGTTAAATTTACTGTTAAATGTTCACCTTCTGTGCTTCTTTCACTGAAATCAGCACCAAACAGTCTTGTCCTCAATGCAGAGCTGCTGAACAGAGTTAATGATCTACAAATCTCTTGGGTAATGGCTGAGTCAGGATCAGGCTGGCTGGGAATGCAGAGACTTTAAAGAGAGGCTGGAGACATGGAGTGAGGGCTGGGATCCAAATAAGACTGAAGTGCAGAGGACCGAGACCTACCCTACCGTTCATATTACTGGTGAATGTCCAGTGTGACAGAGTATATAGAAATGTTTTTGGGAGATAAATTGGGAAAGGTTTGTTAGAGTAGGCCGCATACAAACATTTTAAAACAGATCTTATTTGAAATACTGGAGCTCTGCTAATGCTAGACATAGTGGCTTTTCACATCTTTTGCAAGAGCTTTGAAGAGTGCTCAAAGGGACTTCACTAATGGATTGTTGTTTACCAAAGGCAACAGATGAAAGAGAATGCTGGAGCCACTGCTGTCTGGAAGGAGAGCTTGCTGTTGTAAGAGGATCATGTGGTTTTGTAAACAGAGAGAGTCAAACAGGCTTTCTCTCAGAGAGAGAGAGAGACAGAAATCACTGCAATAGCAGCTGGAACTGAAACAGGACAAATTGGCAAAAAGCCCCATTTTGGAAGACAGTCTGGCCAAAGCCCTTGTGGTCCATGCAAGAGGAGAGGACTGGCTGTCTAATGTTTCACTTGGAATCAGAGAAACAAAAAGGAACTCTGAGGTGACCTGAAAGAAAGAGGTTATCATCTGGAGAACCCTGAAAGGGCAAATGTTGTCAGCAAGACATTGGAGTGGCTGATGGAAGTATATCAGTTGTGGGTGTCTAGCGAACAACAAATCTCTCTGAAAACCGACAAGTATCTTCCTGAGCAGTAACCATTTACTTTTCAAGCACCAAAGCCTGGTGAACTTTATAAATGTTAAATTCTGTGCACAGTATAAGAATTGCCTGCAACCAGTGAACTTGAAGGAATGAGAAGTGAGATTGGACTGTGAACCAAGGAACTTTTCTGAACTTGCACACACACACATGACGTATACGTGCGCTTAGAATTAGAAGAAGGTTAAGTTAGGTTAAGTAAGTTAGTGATAGGTTAAAGTTTGATCCTGTTTTCATGTTTAAAGTTAATTAAAAGCAACTTTTGTTTAAGTAACCATTTGTCTTGGTGAATATCTATTGCTGCTGGGTTTTGGGGTCCTCTAGGCTTGTAACACCAGTCATTAAAGAATAAAATCGATGAGCTGCAGGCAAGGCTCCTTTATCAGAGACACGCAAGACAAATCTTAGTTGTTTGCTGCATCCAGACCTGGCTAACAGAACACATCAGACACCGCAATCTAACCAGATGGTTTCACCATTCACGGACTAGATCGGAACTCTGATTCTGGAGAAGGAGATGAATGATGTGTGCTTTTTCATTAATACTGGGTGGTACATGGACATAGGGGTTATGTTGACCTCCTGTTCCACTGCCTTAGAGCAAATCTCGATTAAATGCAGACCCTTCTATCTACTCCGAGAGTTCTCATCAGTGATTCTCACCGGAGTTTATATCCTCACGTCAATTACAAACTAGTACTTACGGAACTGCATGATGTGGTCAGTAAACAAGAGATGGCCTACCCTATTGCACTACAAATCTTAGTCGGGGACTTTAACCAGGCCTGTTTCAAAAAAAGCTTGACAATCTACTAGCAGCATGTACCTGCTGCAACTGAGGTCCCAGCACATTTGATCACTGCTACACCAAGATAGGGAAGGCCTACCATTTTTTCCCAAGACTGCATTTTGGCAAATCAGATCATCTGGCTATGCTCATTCTGCCTTCATGCCTAAAAAGAGAGGCTCTGGAGATCAGGACAGCTAGAAGGTGGTCGCAGGAGGCTGAGGGACAGTTACAGGACTTGCTCAAGTCAGTAGATTGAGCAGTTTTCAAGGACTCAGCTGAGAATCTGAACGATAGCACTAGGCCTGTCATAGACTTTACCAAAACAGCTCTGGACGAGTGTATCCCCACCAAATCATTCAGGTTTTTCCCCAACCAGAAGCCATGGATGAACAATGAAATCTGGAACTGCTGAGACCCAGATCACAAGCATTTAAGTTGGGAGATCCAGATCATTACAGAAGGAGCAGGTGTGACCTGTGGAAGGCCATCTATCAAGTCGTTACCTTTATTTATCATTCAAACCATGCAAGCACAGTAAAGACGAGGTATTGTTTGTCCAGGACCAAAGAGCATATATACATAAATATAAGTTAGAAGTTAAACACACTGAAATATTAAAATATTAAGACATAAACAGTAAAAATCTACAGTACACTATTCACATATGTTCTGGGCCTTCAGGAACCTGATGGCTTGGGGGGGAGGGTTAAAAAATAAACTGTTGCCCAATCTGGACATAATGATCTGAGTGCTATGGTACCTTCTACCAGATGGCAAAAGGAAGAACAGTTTGAGTGAGGGCATGTGGCAATGCTTATTACCATGATGTCCTTCATGGTAAGAAGAGAGCCCCCAATGATCTTTTACATTGACTTCACTATCCTCTGCAGCGCCTTGTGGTCCAAGGATGTGCTGCTTCCAAATCAGGCAATGATGCAATTATATAGGATGCTTTCAATGAATGTTGTGAGAATGGAGGGTGGGAGACAAACTTTCCTCAGCCTTCGCAGAATCTACTGGGCAAAGTGGAGTTTCTGGATGAAAATGGAAACAACAAGGGATACCCGATGCCTGTAGCAGGGCCTAAATGTCATAACCTGCTACAAAACCAAATCCAGTGCAATAAAAGACAGAAAAGCTTCACTCCCTGATGAACTTAATGCCTCTACATTCGATTCAACCACAGTTACAGGGAAGAACCACCACTCCACACCCCCTTGTCCACTCATGATCCTCTTCTGTCTGTATCCAAGAATGTATGGGCTGCCTTTGGGAGAGTGAATCTGCGTAAAGTATCTGGTCCAGACAGAGGACCTGACCAAGTATTAAAAATCTGTGCTGACCAACTTGCCAACAAATTCATGGATATCTTCAGCATCTCACTCCTGCAGGGTGTAGTACCCACCTGATTCAAACAGGCATCAATTGTACCTGTGCCCACAAAGAGTGTGGTAGCCTGCCAAAATGACTTGACCAATGGCACTCATATCAACATGAAGTATTTTGAAAGGCTGGTGTAGAAGCATATCAGCTCCTGTCTGAGCAGCGGCATGGATCTGTTCCAATTCATCAATTGTAGCAACAGGTCTACAGCGGATGTCATCTCACTGGCTCTACATAAAGCCCTAGAACACCTGAACAGCAAAGATGCATATGTCAGGAAACTCTTTATCAACTTCAGTTCGGCATTTAACACATCATTCCCTCAAAAGTGATCAGCAAACTCCATGGCCAGGTTTCCTCCCACTGTGTAATTGGATCCTTGATTTAAAATAATTTAAAAAAATTTAAATTAAATTTTAAATTTAAATTTAGACATACAGCATGGTAATAGGCCATTTCGGCCCACAAGTACATGCTGCCTAATTTACACCCAATTAATCTACATCTCCAGTATGTTTAGAACAGTGGGAGGAAACCTGAGCCCCAGAGAAAACCAACACAGACATGTGGAGAACGTACAAACTCCTTATAGAGAGTGTGGGGTTCTAACCCCGCTCCCGATAACTATGCCAACAGTTAACTGCTCCATCTCCTCACCTACAGGCAATAATCAGTGAGGATTGGTGAGGATACCTTATCCCCAATCTCCATCAGTACCAGAGAACTACAGGGTTACGTTCCCTGCTCTACTTGCTTTACATCAATGATTGAGTTGCTTGATATGACAATAGCACCATCTATAAATTTGCTGGTGATACCATGGTAGTGGGCTGTCAGCAGACAGGAGGGAAATTGAAAACTTGTCTGAATGGTGCACCAACAACAACCTTGCACTCAATGTCACCAAAATCAGGGAGCTCATTGTTGACTTCAGGAAGAGAAAACTAGATGTTTACGATCCAGTGATCGTTGGGGATCAGGGGTGGAGAGGACAAGCAAATTTAAGTTCTTGGCGGGTCACTCTCTTGGAGGACCTTTCTTGGATCTATCACACTAATAGCATAGTTAAGAAAGCATGTCAGCGCCTCTACTTCCTCAAGAGTTTGCAGAGGTTTGGTATGACGTCGGGAACCCTGGCAAATTTCTACAGATATGGTGAAAAGTGTGCTGCATCAAGGTCTGGAATGGGACACCATTACCCCTGAGCATAAAGTCCTCCAGGACATCACAGACAAAACCCTCCCCTCCATTGTGCTACCGTAGGAGAGTAGCAGCAGTTATCAAGGATCCACACTACTCGCACGCTCTGGTCTGCTGCTACCATCAGGAAAGAGGTATTGGTGCCACAAGACTATCACTACCTGGTAGAGGAACCGCTGCTTCCCCTCCATCATCACACTCCTCAACAATAAACTCAATCAGGGACTCTTATTTCTGCATTTTATTGGTTTTTTTTTCCCCCCTGTATTACACAGTCAGTTGTTTACATTTCTTTATTCGTTTAAATTTTAAATTTAATTTTAAAAATAATTTAGACATACAGCATGGTTACAGGCCATTTCGGCCCACGAGTCCATGCCACCCAATTAACCTAACCCCACCCCAGTACATTTCGAACAGTGGGAGAAAACTGGAGCCTCCAAGAAAAACCCATGTAGGCATGAGGAGAAAGCACAAACTCCTTACAGACAGCGTGGGATTCGAACCATAGTCCCAATCGTTAGCGCTGTAAATGTGTTGTGCGAACCACTACGCCAACCATGCTGCCCACAATGTTTACACCTGTACATTGTGTACAGTTTTTTTTGCATTAGCAATAAGTGGTAATTCTGCCTTGCCCACAGGAAAAAGAATCTCACGTGTATCATTTATGTACTCTGACAATAAATCTGAGATCTTCATTTTTTCATAATGTTTCCTGAACTCTACTGCAAATATGCTCATAGGGAGGTGACAGTCTGTAATGTTTTGCCAATAATTTTATAAATAAATTTAATACAGGTACATAATCTTTTATTCGAAATTCTGAGAACCAAGCTATTTTTAATTGCATGTACAGGTTATTATTTTCAGGTGTTTAGCTTAGGTCGAGCCAGTTTAAGTTTGCACTGCACTTAAAAATGCAGTGATTGTCCTCCAGCAGAATTTTAGCAACCCCACTGAAAGGGTATTTGACAGAGGGAGCAGCTCGGGGAGAGAGCAGCAATGTGACTCGGGCGGGCAGAGAGAGGGCAGCTGCGCAGTTCGGGCGGGCGGGAAGAGGGCAGCAGCATGGCTCGGGCGAGTGAGTGGGGAGGGAACCGCAGTGTGACTCAGATGGGCGAGGAGAGGGTGGCAGCGCAGCTCAGGTGGGCGGGAGGGGGGAGAGTGGCAATTTGACTCGGGTGGGAGAGTGGGGAGAGAGCAGTCTATCTCATTGCATTTACCACCCCAATCCCCATCCAACGTTGCCGCGACCCCCTCCCCATCCCGCAATTACTTCAAAGTACTGCCGGTTTAATATTATTCCATTATCTGAAAAATTGCTAAATCTGAAGTGTCTGGTCCCAAAGATTTTGTTTAAAAGATTAAACACCTGTGATTCAGTATTTCATACATTTAAAATAGTTAATCACTCATTTTTGTCTACTTTTACTTGTTAACTTTTGAAATTAGATATAAATTGAAATTATTTCTTGTAATCAGGTGGAATGAAAGAGCAGGATTTGATGTGTATTAAACTTCATGGAGTGAATCGAATAGGGCTTAAGAAAATCATTGATTTTATTTATACGGCAAAACTCTCCCTGAACATGGACAATCTTCAAGATACTCTGGAAGCAGCTAGCTTTCTGCAAATTTTGCCAGTCCTGGATTTCTGTAAAGTATTCCTTATATCAGGGGTAAGTTTTATTTTTTTCATTGTTAAATCATCCAGTGTGCATTCGCTTAATTTTAATATTGATTATTAAGATATATACTGCAAAAATATTTCACTTTGATTTAAGAGGAAGTGCAATTGGTAAACTTTTGATGTTAATAATTTGTATTTGGATGCCACTTGTCATTTTGCCACTTTAAGACCTGGCAAATCAAATATCTACGTGATTTTCTGGCCAATGAAGCAGTGGAGCTGCTTCATTAAATTTCAGACACCGTTAAATAGATTTTTGCAAAGTAGGACAGTTGGGGGTTATTGGTGAAAGGCAAGTAGCTGGAACTGAGCCCATGCCCAGATTAGTCATGATTAATTTGCCAAGAATTAGCAATCTCAGCCACGTATTTGCTCCATTGCCCTTACCAATCTTGTACCCATGATATTTTGCCAATGTAAAGAGTATTGCATGTATTATTCAGAAAAATTCTCGTGGACAGTTTTTAATAAATGTCTCCTCCAATCCTGAAGAAAGTGGATAAGTATTTCTGTTCAATTAAAATTGAACTCCACAGCTTCTCAAAAGCTGAGGTTTACTGTGTCTATACCTGGAAAATTAAAGAATGGAACAGGAAGTGTTTTCATTTCTTGGCACCTCTCCTTCACTTTGAGAATTTTTATAAAAGTACACAAAAACTAACTTTCAAATCAGAGATACAAGGCATAATGTATTTGATTTTTTCCCCCCCCAGGTTTCACTTGAAAATTGTGTTGAGGTTGGACGAATCGCTAATACCTATAACTTGACAGAAGTAGATAAATACGTAAATAACTTCATTCTGAAGAATTTTCCAGCACTGCTAAGTACTGGTGAATTCATGAAACTCCCTTTTGAGCGACTTGCCTTTGTGCTCTCGAGCAACAGCCTCAAAAATTGCACTGAACTTGAACTTTTCAAGTCCGCCTGCCGTTGGTTGAGATATGAGGACACACGGATGGATTTTGCCTCAAAGATAATGAAGAATGTTAGGTTTCCGCTCATGTCACCGCAGGAACTAATTAATCACATCCAAACAGTGGATTTCATGAGAACGGACAACATTTGTGTCAATCTATTGCTAGAAGCCAGTAACTATCAGATGATGCCCTACATGCAGCCTGTAATGCAGTCTGAGAGAACCTGTATTCGTTCAGACAACACACACTTGGTCACCTTGGGTGGAGTGCTGAGACAACAGCTGGTTGTGAGCAAAGAGCTAAGATTGTATGATGAAAAGGCCCACGAGTGGAAATCATTAGCACCTATGGATGCACCGAGGTACCAGCATGGCATTGCAGTCATTGGAAACTTCCTTTACGTTGTAGGTGGGCAGAGCAATTATGACACAAAAGGAAAGACTGCAGTTGACACTGTCTTCAGATATGACCCTCGGTACAACAAGTGGATGCAAGTAGCATCTTTAAATGAAAAACGTACTTTCTTCCACCTAAGTGCTCTGAAAGGACACCTATATGCAGTTGGTGGTAGAAATGCAGCTGGAGAATTGGGTAAGTATGTATTCAATTGATATTTTGAGGTTCCCCAAATCAAACAGTGTGTGGGTGAACACTAAATCCATTAGATTGGTATTGCTATAAAGATCTTTGATCCCTAATCTAATTTCAAAAGGCTAAATTGATCAAAAATCTGGTAACCATTTATTTTGCAGTCATAAATTTAGCAAAGAGCAAAGAGATAATTTCCAAAATTTATATCAGATAATGTTAACAAGGGCATTCAGAAACTGGACAAAAAGGTAGACTTTTTTTAAAAAAAGCACAGATAAGAGGGTTGGGTAGAGGATATAACTGTTTAATCAGGCTCTGCAGACTTAAAAAAGTTAATGAATTATTAAAAGTAATCAATGTGCATAATGGGTACTATAAATGGCACTTCATAAATAAATTCATTAAGAATAGCAAAACTCCCCATAATAAGTATGGGTAGTATAACTTGATAGCCTTTATTGGCTGAAATAACCAAAAGATCAAGGAATAGGAAAATATGCTAGCAGTGTTTCAGTGTAATGGTTTGATCATATGGTTTCTTCTCAGACTAGAAATTATACATTGCTGCAATTTACTCAAAGTCTCTCATGGTTCTTTATAGATATGTCCCATTTAAGATTTGATATCCTTTCATAAATCAATTGTAAGGACTATTACTAACTTCTGATGTTCCCAAAAGCTTCATATGACAGATTACATTGCAGAGTATTTTGAGATTTGTTTAATAGATTTGACTCTTAACTATGACAGAACAGGAATCATTAAAAGGCAACATAAAGTGAACTATGCAGTAAAGTCAGTAGAAGTTAAAGGAAGCCATGAAGAAACAGTACCATTCCCTGCTCTGTCAATTATTTCAATTCTGGTGTTTAGAGACATGAGGCTGATCTTTGACTTGAATCTGATTTTTGTGTTTTGTGAAGCTTAAAGTATCTGAGATACGATAATACAGAGTGATATGAGATTCTAAATAATACAATAGTGGGAAAATCACAGTGTTGATTTAAAACAAAATACAGAATTAGCATAAAGGGCATTTTAGTTATGTACAGTATACATGAATTTGATATGCTGTCAAGGCCAGTATTTGAAATCTATCTGTAATTCTTGAAGAAAGATATTTTGAACTACCATAGCATGAGCTGTGAAGGTATTTGGACAGACGATATCTAATGAAAACATACAGCCATCACACCCTGATGTTCAATAGCATTATTGTCACTGAATTCTGCCCCCTCCCCACTATCAATATCCTTGGGGGGGGCCGGTTACCATTTACCAAATTACCCATACACACAATGTGACTATAAGAGCAGGTTAGAGGCTAGGAATCTGTAGCAAGTAACTCATCTCTTAACTTCCCAAAGCCTGTCAACTATCTGCAAAGCTCAAGTCAGTCATGTGATGGGTGCACCTTCAACAGCATTCAAGAAACTTGATACCATGCAGGACCCAGCAGCCCACTTGATAGGCACCCCCTCCACTCTTAACACCAATGCCCAGTAGCAACAGTGAGTACTATCTTCAGGATGCACTGCAATAACTCATTGAGATTCCTTAGACAGCACCTTCCAAACCAATGGCCTCTATAAGCTGGAAGAACAAGGGCAACAAAGGCATGAGAATACCATCACCTAGAAGTTGCCCTTCAAGCCACACATCAACTGGACATGGAAATAGATCACTGTTACTTACTGGGACAAAATCCTGAAACTCCAACCTGACAACATTGTGGGTATTAGGGTTCAAGAAAGCAGTTCACTACCTTATTTCAAAAATAAATGGGGATGGGCAATTAAATGCTGGCGGCTTATCCTATGAAGCTGACATCTCTTGAATTAATTTTTAAAAAAGTTGTTTGATAGAGAGTTCAGGAGTTTTCACCTTCATGTAGATATTTGGAGTCAATTAAGTAGTCTGTTTTGACCTGGATGGTGTTAACTTCTTGAAAGTTACTGGAACCCAGGTTGAGAATAGTCCATCACATTTCTATTATTTATAGATAGTGGGGATTGGGAAGTGAATAACTTGCTGCAGAATACCCCACCTCCAACCTGCCCTTGTAACCTCAATAACTATATTGCAGGGCTGACTACCTTTCCAGACAATATTGACCTTTTTCCCTTCTCAACCTTAATGATGACAATGCAACTCCACATTGTGTCCTTGGGAAACCCAAGTGAAGAGTCAGTGAGCAAGTCATTGATGAATGATTGCAATTTATTGGCACCATCACAAACTCTTGCATCACTTAATTGGTAATCATCTGGTTGAAAGAGTGATACATTGCAATATTGCCTTTTTATGAATGAAAGATATCTGGACAATATTCCATTTCAGAGGTAGAGAGAGCAAGAGAAATAAACTGAGCTAGAGCTATGTCTTATTCTGGAACACAGATTGTCAACATAGATACTTTGAGGGATTTTACTGTTGCTATAATCAATATGCTTAGTGTGTTCTTGATATCTGGTAGAGTGAATCAAATTGGATGAAGAATTCCTCCTGTGATGCAATGTCCTCAGGAAGGAAGCAGAAATGATTCATGACACCCTTCAGTGCCATGGAGAAAAACCTCAGTTTTTCCAATTTACAGATATAAGTTTCTGTTCCTCCTCTTTGGAATGATTCTCGTAAGTTTCTTGTGTATGCTCACTAAAACCTCCTAAAGAATGTGTTACAAGATCAAACCAGCAACCACAAAGAAGGCATATCACACAGGGGAAAAGATGAACAATTACTTTATTAACAAAAAAAATTCACCTTCAAACTTTAATTCAAAATCCCCCCTTTAATAACAATGCCCACTGGTTACTATGCAAATTTCTATAACAGTGTAAAACTAAAATTCCCCAGCCTAAATATAACATGTTGTTAAAGTCTTAAGTTATATTTCCAACCAGCCCACAGAAAAACTTAGACACAAAACACACAAGACTTACAAAATTTCGATCTCAACTGAAGCAAAGATCATAAACAAAATTCAGTTTGTTTGGTAAACTGAAGCCAGAAGATCTTTGAGAGAGAGAGAGAGAGCACAAAATTCAAAGTTGTCTTGTGTTGCTGCAGAGAGAGGAACAATGGCTTTGTCGGGATCCTTCTGGCTGCCTTCAGAATGTTCATTCCTTTTGAAATCCCAACATTCTAACCTGTCCTTCAGACCATGACTCATGCTCTGGGCCTTCTTCCACTCCACAGCACCCCCCCCCCCCCAGTGGTGGTTTATCGTCCAAGTCCAGAAATTTTTAGATCATTTTCTGCACATGCCCAGTCCGTCTCCCACTCTCTCAGTAGACCACCTTCACCTTGGCTCTCTGAGGAAAACTGTCTCTTTTTAACATAAAACCACACAACACATAGACCAATATACAACTCTGTAACAAATGGCACTGATGGAAAATAAGCAAGTAGCATAATACTAGATATGAATAGATTAAGAGAGATTCTCTAGGACTATGACTAAAAAATCTTTGGGCTCAGAATGAATGTATCTAAGTGGATAATAAACTTGGTGAGCTACTTGTGGGAATGTAATGTTAAGTTAACTAAAATGAAAGCAACATGCCAAAAATACTCAGCAGGCAGTATCTGTGAAGAGAGGAACAGGGCTATTGATCCTTCAAAACAAGGAAGGAGAGACAGAAGTGATAAATTGAGATGAGATGGGGAGAGTGATATATTGGACAAGGGGAATAGATTAGAGCCAGGATTGTTGTGAGTTGGGCTGTCAATGGAGCAGTTAAATAATAATGCCAAGGATGATGTGTTGCAACTAGCAGATCAAGGATTACCATGGAAGAAGGAAATATAACTGAGCTAATATCACATGGAGATGTTGAAGCAAAAATGGTGGTTCTGATAGAGAGAAATTATTGGAATTTGAAAAATTCATTGTTGAGACTAGAAGGCTGCAGTGTGCTTGGACTGAAACTGAGGTGCTGTTCTTTAAACCTGTGGATGTGGATTGAGCAAAGATGATCCACAAAGTGATCCCCTAATCTGTGTTTGGTTTCTTCAGTGTCGAGGAGATCATGTTATTTGGTTGGTTTTGATTTATATTTTGTGACATGGCTTCACAAAAAAAGGAATGTAATGTTCTAGAACAGCAAACAAAAGATAAGGAAGTAAGCAAAGGAGGTGGTATGACGGTTGTAATTGAAGGAAGTCATAGAGAATCTATTTGGTTAAGTGTTGAAAACAAGACGAAAGTATTCACACCAATGGAGGTATTCTAGAGTAAACAAAATACTAACAAAAGTACAGGAGCTGGAATTACCAAAAGAACTATATTGTTGGATAATTTTGGTTGAAGAGGGGCTGAGAAGGAACCTAGCCAGCGTGACATTTGACTAAATATTAGTAGGTAAAACTGTAAAGGAACAGTGGGTCACCACTGAAGGTGCAGACTAAGTTCCCACAAGAGGTATGAGAAACAAAGCTAGTATTTTCTCTTCTCCTTTATCTTAATTCTATTTACACTTAAAAACATTTTTTTTTAATTTTTCACACTATGAACCATATTAATCAAAATACCCACAAGCATTTCCCTCTTGAATATACCCCTTTTCCCCCCCTCCCTTCCCTCCCTCCTTCCCACCCCCCTCCAAACCCATTAAACATTCAACATATACAATACAATAAACCCATTAAACAATGTCATCACACAATGAAAATAAGCAAGAAAATTGTGTCATCTACTTTTAAACACTGGGTCAGTTCATTTCATCTACTTCTCACTCTATCATTTTACGGGGTGGAGGTCCATGGTAAGCCCACTCTGTTGTGTTCCATGTACGATTCCCAAATTTGTTCAAATAATGTGTCTTTATTTCTTAAATTATATGTTATTTTTTCCAATGGAATACATTTATTCATTTCTATGTACCATTGCTTTACTCTCAGGCTCTCTTCTGATTTCCAAGTTGACATTATACATTTTTTTGCTACAGCTAAGGCTATCATAATAAATCTTTTTTGCGCTTCATCCAGTTTGAGGCCTATTTCTTTACTTCTTATATTACTTAGAAGAAAGATCTCTGGATTTTTTGGTATGTTGCTTTGTGTGATTCATCGCCTTCCCAAGATCATGTTATATGGCGAGCTCTCCACTGGCCACCGTGACAGAGGTGCACCAAAGAAAAGGTACAAGGACTGCCTAAAGAAATCTCTTGGTGCCTGCCACATTGACCACCGCCAGTGGGCTGATAATGCCTCAAACCGTGCATCTTGGCGCCTCACAGTTTGGCAGGCAGCAACCTCCTTTGAAGAAGACCGCAGAGCCCACCTCACTGACAAAAGGCAAAGGAGGAAAAACCCAACACCCAACCCCAACCAACCAATTTTCCCCTGCAACCGCTGCAACCGTGTCTGCCTGTCCCGCATCGGACTTGTCAGCCACAAACGAGCCTGCAGCTGACGTGGACTTTTTACCCCCTCCATAAATCTTCGTCCGCGAAGCCAAGCCAAAGAAGAAGATTTAATACCTGATTTAGATCTTCCCAAAACTTTTTCACTTTCTCACATGCCCAAATTGCATGTACTGTTGTTCCCGTTTCCTTCTTACAACGAAAACATCTATCTGATGATGTTGGATCCCATTTATTTAACTTTTGAGGTGTGATATATAGCCTGTGTAACCAATTATATTGTATCATGTGTAACCTCCTGTTTATTATATTTCTCATAGTTCCAGAACATAGCTTTTCCCATATTATTTTTTATCTTTACGTTTAGATCTTGTTCCCACTTTTGTTTGGGTTTATAGCTTATTTCATCATTTTCTTTCTCTTGCAGCTTGTTGTACACGTTTGTTATAAATCTTTTAATTATCATTGTGTCTGTAATCATATATTCAAAGCTGCTTCCTTCTGGTAACCTCAGTCTGCTTCCCAGTTTGTCCTTTAAGTAGGTTTTCAGTTGGTGGTATGCAAACATTGTACCGTGAGTTATTCCATATTTGTACTTCATTTGTTCAAATGATAATAAATTATTTCCCAAAAAACAATTTTCTATTCTTTTAATCCCTTTTCTCTCCCATTCTCTAAAGGAAAGGTTATCTATTATGAAAGGGATTAGTTGATTTTGCATCAATAATAATTTTGGTAGTTGGTAATTTGTTTTTTTCCTTTCTACGTGAATCTTCTTCCAAATGTTGAGTACTGGTGAATTTCTATATTGCACCAGTTTTTCATCCCACTTATAAAGTATATGTTCAGGTACCTTCTCCCCTATTTTATCTAGCTTTATCCTTGTCCAATCTGGTTTTTCCCTTGTTTGATAAAAATCTGATAGATATCTTAATTGTGCTGCTCTATGATAATTCTTAAAGTTTGGTAGCTGCAAACCACCTTGTTTGTACCATTCTGTTAATTTATCTCGTGCCATCCTTGGTTTCCCCCCTTTCCATAAGAATTTCCTTATTATTTTCTTTAGCTCATTGAAGAATTTCTCTGTTAAGGGAATTGGTAATGATTGAAATAGGTATTGTATCCTTGGGAAGATATTCATCTTAATGCAATTTACCCTTCCTATCAGTGTTAGTGGTAAACCTTTCCAAATGGCTGGGGAGGATGGACTCCCAATAAAATTCTATAAAACATTTAAAGAGTTACTAATTCCTCCTTTCCTGGAAGTAATGAACCAGATAGAAGAAATACAAAACATGTCAGATTCATGTAAAACAGCAATAATTACAGTAATACCAAAGATGGGGAAAGATCCACTAACACCATCATCGTATAGACCAATATCTCTATTTAACTCAGATTATAAGATAATAGCAAAACTATTAGCAAACAGATTGGCCGACTGAGTACCAAAAATTGTAAAACTAGATCAAACTGGATTTATTAAGAAAAGATGAACAACGGACAATATCTGTAAGTTCATTAACTTAATCCATGCAGTACAAGGAAATAAGACACCAACAGTGGCTGTTGCTTTAGACGCAGAGAAAGCCTTTGACAGGGTAGAATGGAATTATTAATTCAAATTATTACAGAGGTTCAACCTACCAGAGAAATATATTAATTGGATTAAAGCATTATATACGGGTCCAATGGCAGTAAATGGTGACAGTAAATGGATATATATCGAACCAATTTAAATTAAACAGGTCAACTAGGCAGGGATGTCCACTATTTCCCTCACTGTTCGCTTTAGCAATAGAACCATTGGCAGAACTGATAAGAACAGAAAATAAAATAAGAGATAAAAATAAAAGAGAAGGAATATAAAATCAGTCTATTTGCAGATGACATCATAGAATACTTAACAGAACCCAGAATTATCAATAAAAGAATTACATAAGAAATTGAAGGAATATGGAGGAATATCGGGGTACAAGATCAACGCAAATAAAAGTGAAGCGATGCCAATAAATAATGCAGATTTCACAAAGTTTAAAAAAGAATCACCATTTAAATGGCAAACACAAGTAATCCGATACCTAGGTATTAGACTAGATCATAAACTAGGCCATCTATACAAATTAAATTATCAGCCATTAATGAAGAAATTACAAGAGGACTTAGAATATTTACACTTTCTTCAGGCAGATCAAATGTGAATAACTAGATTTTACAACCTCATTGGCCTTTTGTGATTCAGAGTTCATGTACTCTACCCTATCACAAATGTCCTTTGTTCTCTTCATTGCCCCATTCACTGAAATTTAAAATATATGTTTCCAAATTTTCTTGGATTATTGACTTTAAACATCATTTCTGGGTTCCTGTCTGCAAATGATGTCTGACCTGATGCAAATTTCTAGCACTCTCTGTTTTTGTTTCAGAATTTCAGCATGAGCTATTTATTTTTTGTTTGAAGAGAAATCTATTATCAGTACTGAGCAAGAAAGAGTATTTCTATTTCTATTGCACCAAGATCTTAAATTATTTCTGTAGCTGTGGTATCCCTCTGAGAGTGTCAACCATTTGATATCTCTCACGGGCCCATCTAGTTTGAAATGAAACCATTTAATAATTGAACTAGGGTACCGTATAATCATTAGCGCTTTTAGTACATTTACTTTTGCAAAACTCTTGGAATCAAGCCACCGTGTCATTAAACAATGGAAAAGCCATTTAATTTACTATTTTAATTGAATGTATTGGGGCTCTTAATGAAGTATACAATGTTGAAATGACTGTGTGTTGCATTAATATTGAGTAATGTTTCCCTAAGGTGTATTCTTCGACAATCGGTTCAGCTTTCTGTTGGGAATATGGGATGGTATACTGTTGAATACATCTAGAGACATTTTATTTTTTAACATTCACTCAAACCTGGATAGGGGTATACCAATGTAAACGAATCAAATTAATTAAGCATCACAAAGTCTACTTACCGCAATGCTCAAAATGGTGTTCAGTTTGACATTAAACTTTATTACATTTGAAATGTAAGACTTCAGGAGTAGGCAATCATGATGAGATTTAATATTGAACTTTTTGTTTCTAGCAATACTGTAATAGGTCACAGTGGAGTAATAGCTGAGGAAAATGGCATAATGATGCAAGAGAGGCTTGTACAAATATTTATCAAAGTCTGTTTCTTGTTTTATTCATCCATTTTATATTGATGAGTGGAACTATATTTCCTTCCTTAAAATTAAACTTGTAAAACCTGTGTACACCTTACCAAAATGTTCTGTGTCGGACTTGTCAGCCACAAACGAGCCTGCAGCTGACGTGGACATTTACCCCCTCCATAAATCTTCGTCCGCGAAGCCAAGCCAAAAAGAAGACAGAGCACAGTTCTTGTAAAAAAATAAACTCTTTGGATGACACGTCAATAGGGCTCATGTGAAAGTTTCTAAATGATGTTGAAAGTATTTTTTTCTCACAAACATTCAATTCATTCTTTAGTATTTCAAGGGATTTCAGAGTTTATAGGTTGAAATTAAACAAAATGGAATACCATAAAAAATTGTTTACTTTTCACGGTTGAAAGGGAAGGCAGAGAGTGTCGTGAAAATTATTGGTAGCCACAAGATTGTGAAATATTTAAAAACACACAAAAGGTTGTTGAATATATGAAGATGCCTTTATTATCATATATATTTAAATACACATTTTTTATGAAAAGAATGAAGATAGAATATAAAAGAAAGCTAGAAAATACTGTAATTTATAAATAGATTGTAAGAGCTGTTATAGGTGTGTAAAAGGAAACTGAGTAGCTTAATTAAACTTTGGGTTGTTATAGTGCGAACCGGCATAAAATCTATCACATTATTTTGGCTTGGTTCTATTAGTAATAGACTAGGGCTAATGGGAAGATAGGAAACTCAAAATTATCCTTTTTGCTAAAGATCTAGATTTAGAAAAACTAATGGGAATAAAGGCTTAACTAACTCTTAAACCCAACAGCCTGCATCCCAGGATATTAATGAAGTGGATGCATAAGTAGAGGGTACATTGATTTTAATTTGTAGGATTCGGTGAAATCCTAAAAATTAAAATACTGCAATGTTGCACTACTGTTAAGAGAGTGATAAAAAGACAGAAAACTATGGGTAGTGTGAACAGTCATTTATTATTGAGAAAATAACTGGAATCCATTATTAAAAAGGTAATAGGGCATTTATAAAATTCAAAGGTAGCTAAGCAGAGTCAATATTGTTTTTTTATTTTGGATATATGTTTGACAAATTTTCTAGAGTCAGTTGAGGACATAACAAACGGTGGTTTTGAGGGAGCTAGTCGGTATGGTGTATTTGGATTTCTGGAAGCTAATCAATATGATGCCACATTAAAAGTTAAAGTGCAAAGCGAAAATGCTTGGGTTAGGAAGGGGGGGTAATATAGAGGCATGGATGGGGATTAGCATAATTGAATAATTTTGATTGACAATCATGAAGGGATTGAGTGCACTCCAGACCAATTTGCTGATAATATGATAAAGAGACAAGAACCTGTTAAAGGATGTAGACAGGTTAATCAAATTAGCAAAATATTGACCGATGGAATATAATGCAGGAAAAATGTTATGATAACCTCTTTGGAAGAAAGATTGGAAAAGCAAATTATTATTTGAACCAGATGAGTGTACAAAGAGATCAGGGAATGCTGGTACATGAAACACAAGAAGTGTGCAGGTAAAGCAGGTGATTAAGATGTATGGGAATATTGGCCTTTATTTAAGGGGTATAAACACAGGGAAGTATTGATGTAGCCTGACGAGGAATAGTATAAAGTTTTGGTCTCCATATCTAGGCAAGAATATATTTGTATTTTGAGCAAAGCAGAGAAGGATGTTAAGTTGATTCCCGAAATGAAAGGTTTGAAGAACGAAGAAAGGTTGAGCAGCCTGAATCTATACATTGGCTTCATCGGTGCTATCTACGTGGACTTGGTATGTTCTCCCTGTGGTCATATTGGTCTTCTTCTGGTGCACAAGTTTCCAGAAGTTGTACTAATTTGTATATTAATTGACTTATAAATGATCTCTTAATGTGATTGCTTAGAGGGGAATTGAGGTGAAATTGAGAGGCAAGTCGGTAGCCAGGAGAACTATGTACCAATGGGATATAATATTAACAATGAATAACTTTTAATATCACTAATATTGATTTAATGGTTGGATATGTCCATGAAAATTATTAATTATTGGAAATCAGAATACCTCCAAAATGAGTACCTACTGATAAAAGCACAACAATGAACCTTTACAATGAATAATTCTTCCTGCCTTTTGTAATATTATAATCATTCTTGTTTCTTTACAACAGCCACCGTAGAATGCTATAATCCAAGAACCAATGAATGGAACTATGTGGCTAAAATGAATGAACCTCACTATGGACATGCTGGGACTGTTTATGGCAGCTTTATGTATATTTCAGGTAGTTAATAGCTCCTGTTACTATTTGAACTTATTTGTAAACTATTGAAGCAAAACATATTCATGAGTTTTCAATATTTCTTGACTCAATATTAAATAATATAGGATGTAAGGTTTTCATTCTGCTATGTTACAAGTTAGTATCTTTGAACTATATCCCTGATGTGCTGTAGATTTTGGCGGCTCTTATCGATGGATCTTATGTTCTTTCTGAATTTGTCTCAATCTAACTATTAGCTTAAGTAAATGTAGTAAGATCCCAGGGTAGAGAAGTAAAACAATTGTCACTGTACTCTGGTTCTTTGGAATAAATCACATCTTTTCCTTGGCATTGGTTAAAGAATGGTAAGTATGACCTTGGTGATGTAAAACAGTTCAAAATTAATTTGATTAGACCTTCAATAAGCAATACCTGTACTAAGTATTTAGTTATATTCCTATTGAAACAATAAAAGGCTTTTGTTACCTGGTGTTTCAAGATTACACATTCTTATGTGATGTAACAATCAAGTCGGTCGTTGTGCTGAACTTTTGAATGTGCTCTTTTCATCATCACGTGCTTTCCATCCTACACACCTGATTCACCTTTTATTTGTGGCAAGTTTGTCAGTCAGATCCACAACGTTGGATTATCATTCAGATTGATTTTGTGTTCCACTGCACCCACCTGGCTGCAGAGGCCGATGACTCAATACTTGGAAATGAGCATAGTCAGAATTGCCAAATCTGAAGATGTCTCAATATACTTCACAGTTTGAAATATAGTAATTGTTATGATGGAAGAAATATGCAGCTGACCAAACTCAAAACCAAGAGATAATTTATAATATGCCTTCAAGAATTATTTAATATAAAGTGACGTATTAAACCTCCCTTTGTTAAATCATTTGGATTGATCTAAAATACGGTCTCTTTTTCTCTCTATAGATGTTGCCTGACCTGAGCATTTTCTATTTTTACTTTGTTCAACAGGCTTCTGACTCATTGTGTTAGTGAATTTATATTATCGTGTCCAATATTTATCTCTTCTGAATTTGCAGCAGTTTGGTTTGATATTTGTGAAAGTCTGCCATCTAAATTAGCTGTTCTATTTCTTTCATTGTACCTATTTTCTTCAAAATTACTTTGTGACTTTCAAATTATTTCCGATATCATTTGATTGTGAAAGATAAAAATCTCTTTCAAATGTTCAGCGACCTAAGTACTTTTTTCAATTCAGCCCTTTTGTTATCTATTAAGGAAGAGAAACTGAAGTGTTGTTGCAGGCATATAAATGCACATAAATTACATTCTACACCATCAAATCAGCTCTCACCTGTATCCCCTCTATTTCCCGCTCATCAGCCCAGACCTTTCCTGCCCCAGACACAACAGATTTCCCCTTGTCTTCACCTACCACCCCACCAGACTCTGCATCCAACAAATTATCCTCTGCAATTTCTGTCATCTACAAAATGTGCCCATTACCAGGCACATCTTACCCTCTCCACGTACTGTAGGGACCACTCCCTCTGTGACTCTCTCTTCCACTAATCCTTTCCCACTAATTGCCCCTTTGGCACTTTCTCCTGTGACCACAGAAAGTGCCACACTTGCACCCATATCTCTTTCATCACCACTCAAGGCCCCAAACAATCTTTCCAAGTGAAGCAATACTTCACGTGTATCCACAGGAATTATCTATTCAATCAAGTGCTCCTGATGTGGCCTTATCTATATTGGAGAGTCTGGACGCAGTCTGGGAGATCACTAAGCAACTTCACTCTGTCGGCATCAATGACTGGGATCTTCCAGCAGCCAACCATTTTAATTCTGTGCCCCACTCCTGCCCCGACATTGCCCTTGCCCTCATGCACTGCCAAACCAAGGTCATCTGTAAGTTAGAGGAGCAACACCTAATATTCTGTCAGGGCATTTTCCAGCTGGATGGCATTAACATCAACTTCTCTGGTCTTTGCTAGACCATTCCCTGTTCTCCCTCTCTTCCCTAGCCCTCTATCTTTTTTTCCTACAGCTCTTTACCCTCTTTCCTCTCCATTCACAGAGCCATCCCCCTGTTTGCCGTTGTGCCCTCCCTCCCTTATCCACCTTTTGCCTGTGTTCCTCCCCTTGTCTATCGTCCCTCCCCCTACCATTTTATTCAGGCTTCTGTCTATATTTCAATCATACCTTGATGAAGGGCTCAGGTCTAAAATGTTGGTTATGTATCTTAATCTTTACTATATAAAGTGCACTGTTTGATGGGCCAAGTTTCTCCTGCATTGTGATTTTACACAGGATATCTTGAAGCAAAAGATGCATTCTGGGTAACAATATATTTTCCTATTTGCATCTGCAATTGGAGCCATAGGTTTCTAATCCAATGGTATTATTCAGTCTGCTGTCCTAAAACTGATCCATTTGTGTTAAGACATTGTAGCCACCATACATGCTAGGTCCCCTTTCTCACAATTTTATACAATCGTTATTCACCACATTATTCAGGCTGAAGCAGTTTTCAATGCCAGAAGCATGTCTACAATCTGATTTGTTCTGCTCATTAGTAAAATCTTGATTGTTACAGTTTAACATTAATCTTGGTTTTGTTTCAGAAGAGAGTTTGAAATCATTACTCAGAATAGTTCAGCTATTATTAATGGGGGCCATAGCCACCCGCCCCCCACCCCAACTGGAGGCCATAACATATTTAAAGGGGTTCGCGGTCTGAAATCATAATTTTTCTTTTTGTTTTTATTTTATGCAGGAGAGAAGTATGGAAGAAATCAACTGAACTTGACTGCTTCACAAGGAAGGGGGGGGGGTGGCATAAACTTTGAGCAGAGTCCTAAGGGGACCATAGCCAAAAATCAGATAACTATCATGGATCAAACACCAACTCATGTGGCATCACATTGGTCACATGCTTTTAATCAGAAAAGCAGCCCTCTCTTTCCACCAAGTCAGTTTTGAATCCCAATTGTTCAGCTCGCCTTAGATCCCATGTGATTCAACCTTTCAGACAGATGTGCAAAACCTTGTCAAATACCCTGCTAAAGTCCAATCCCCATAATCCTGCCCCCATTAATCCTCTTGGTCAACACTTCATCAAACTTTCTCAGATTCTTGAGACACAATCTCCCACACACAAAGTTAGAATGACCTTCTTGTCATTCCGTGCCTATCCAAATGCTGGTAGATCTGTCCTTCAGCATTCTCCCTGTTACTGATGTCAGGCTTGTCCTTGCTGCCCCTTTTAAAGAGCAGCACAACATCAGGTATGCTCCAGTCTTGTGGCCTTTAGTCCAAGCCCAAATGTGATGTAATGGTTCCTTGCTCCTCATTTTTACATCCTAACCAATTCCTTCTCTCTCAACTCTTTTGGAAAATGGATTTTCTTGTGACTTTGATTCTTATATATTGGAGAGGTATATACAAGGTCATCTAATAATAACAAACACATAATGTAAATCAAAAACATCTATAATTGTTTATTTGACTTGTTTCTTTAAGGATTCAAATTCTAAAAATATGGTAATTAACACTTATTCCTTATAATATATCCCAGTATAATTTTGGATAGAAAATAGATGAGACAAAATTAAACACTCCCTTTATATCAGTGGTTTTCAAACCACCCTACCCCAGCTCACATTGCACCTTAAGCAATCCCGATGCCAAAAGTACTCTATGATTATTAAGAGATAACTTAAGGTGATATGTGAGTGGAAAGAAAGAGCTTGAAAACCATTGTTTTAATCATACCTAATTGACTCAAGTGTACGGTTTCATCACTCCAAAAGAAATAGGCCAATGACAATTTTTGTCAAGCAATTGGGTCTAGAGCAGTGGTTCTCAACCTTCCCTTCCCACTCACACACCACCTTAAGCAATCTCTTACCAATCACAGAGCACTGATGGCATAGGGAATACTTAAGGTGATATGCGAGTGAAAAGAAAAAGTTTGAAAACCACTGGTCTAACATAATTGCAATCAAGAATAGACAGCAGAAATTATAAGTAGAACAAAGGCAATGAGCAGTAGGAGCTGAATAAAAGTGGTTGTCAACAAAACAAAGGAACTCTGTCGAGGGGAATAACAAACAGAGGGACAGTTGACCTGCTGCTTGCAAAGTAAAATCCAGCATTTATTTAATTGATATTTGTGATTGTTACTGGATGTCAAAGGTACTTCCTTGGATGTAGAACACTTTGGGAGAATCTTTTTCTTTTTCAATCTTTTTTATTAATCATATTATAGGTAAATAATACATGAGGAGTACATAATCAAAAAGGGGAAAATATCACCATATGATATCATATAATAAAACATATTGCATTACACCATAATTAACAAATATGTTCTTGTCTCCTTAAACTGAAATCTTCAAAACAAAAAGAAACATTTTTATTATATAAAACTTCACCTAATCTAAAAAAGAAAGAAAAAGACTGGGCAGTCTATCCTGACAACTTATTAATAAAATTTAATTGTGTGGTTTTCACCAACAAAGAGAAAAGAAATAAAATATACCCCAGAAGGGAAAATAATTATACTACTAAATCACATGGAAATAATTTATGAAAGGTCGCTGTCTGCAAATTTAACAGAAGAATCATATATACAGCTCCTAACTTTCTCTAGACTTAAACATTACATAATTTGAGAAAGCCACTGAATAGGCATTAATATCAATTCGTTATGTGGAAGTGGGAACACTTCCCACTTCTGGGGTATAATTCCAAAAAGAGCAGTCAATGGGTAAGGTTGCAAACTAATATCTAGTGTTGCTGGTAAAGTCTAAAACATATCTATCTAATACCTCCCCAATATAGACATGACCAAAACATATGAGTTAGAGAAGCCACTTCTCATTTACATCTATCACATCTAGAGCTAAAAACGTGAGAAAAAATACGAGCCAATTTGTCTTTTGACATATAAGCCCGATGTACCACCTTAAACTGAATCAAAGAATGACGAGCATATATTGGAGAGGTATTCTCTAAACCAAAAATCTTCTCCCATAATTCCTCTGGAAGATGTAACTGAAGTTCCTCTTCCTAGGCCCTTTTAATTTTGTCATTAGAATTTGATTGTCATCTTAATAATGGTTTAAATAGATAACATTTATAATAAGTTATGAGAAGGGTTGAAATGAAAAAAGTATCAACTAAATCCGGTTGATACAATGTTGGAAAGTTAGGCAGCAAAGTATTCATAAAATTTCTAATTTGGAAGTATCTAAAAAATGTGACTTAGGTAGATTATATTTATTAGATAATTGTTCAAAAGACATTAAGCTACCATCTACAAATAAATCCAAAAAAGAAACGATTCCTTTAACTTTCTAAAAGGATCAATTGTAGCCTGTTGAAAAAATATAATTAAGAGAAATGATGATCGATAAAATAAATTTTTTTCAAGTGTAAGAACATCCAAAATTGAAACCAAATCCATGATAATTGTTTAAGTATTGGGTTGAAGTTCTGTCTACTAATCTTAGAAAGTGTAAAAGGAAGAGCTGCTCCCAATAAAGAGGCTAATGATACCTCTGCAAGGAAGTCAATTCCAAATCTACCCAATAAGGGCATTCAAATTTATCAGAATAGTAGATCCAGAAAATAATATAGTGGATGTTAAAAGCCCAATAATTGAATCTAAGGTAAAGCAATACCACCACCTTTCTTTAATTTATGCAAGAGGAATTTACTAAATCTGGGGTTCTTTTTATTCCAAATAAAAGATATTTTAGTTAATATTATCAAAAACAGATTTTGGAATAAGAACTGCTTGAAATAAATACAAAAAATTAGATAAGATTATTATTTTAATAACATTAATATAACCTATTAAAGATAAAGCCAATGGAGACCATTTGGAAAGGGATTGTTTCATGTAATCTATCAAAGGAAGAAAGTTAAATTTATATAGATCTTTAAATGTTTTGGTAATTTTAACCCCAAGATAGGTAAAATGGTCTTTAACCACTCTAAAAGGTGTATGATTATAAACATGTTTATTGGGAATAATTTGCTCTTATAAAGAGTTAATTTATATCCAGAGAAGCAACCAAATTGGGAAAGCAAAGACAACATTGGAGGAATAGATGTTAGAGGATCTGAAATATATACTAAAAGATCATCTTCATATAAACATACTTTGTGAATTACATATCCTCTATTAATTCCCCAATTATCAGTGGAATCCCAAATTGCTAGGGGTTCCAAAGCTACATTAAATAAAGGGCTAAGAGGACAACCTTGTCTAGTTCCTTGAAATAACCTAAAAAGTGAAGCTTTTTGATTATCAAAGCAGTGTTGAATCAATGCCAATCTTTGTATTTCCACTTTGATAATGTTTGTTACCTTTATTCAGCCTGATCTTTGAATAGCTAAATTCATCTGTTATTATCGTTCTCACATTCCCCTTGTGAATCACCGGTACATATAAAGCTCTCTTTCATCTGCACATGTTGGGAAGCTGTCATTCACAGTGAAACTGTGTAAACGATCTCAGAGACGCTATCCTTTACAAATACTATTACTGCCTCTTAATGATAATGAGCTTATTGTCATATGTTGTACAATTACATATGCAATAAAAATCTGACTTGCTCTACCTGCAATAAAACAACTAAAAATGCTTAGTGTTCTTAATTGATATGAAGAGATAAAATAAATGCAAAAATGATAAATAAATATTCATACTCATTCTTCTGCAAAAAAAGTGACTCAGCAATAATGCAGACAATCCTATTGTGCTGTCTGAACAATGCATCAAGAGAAGGTTTAAAAGCCTGAGAGCTGTTGAAAAGAAACTGTTCTTGAACCTAGACATGCTGGTCTTCCGGCCTCTGTAGCTCCTGCCCAAAGGTAACAGTGAGAAAAGGTTGTGAGCTGAGTGATGGTGTTCCTTTATTATGTTAGTTCTCTTCTTAAGGCTACGTCACCAGTGTCCCTACTCCTATCCTTCATATCTAGTATTGAGGTTAAACAAGAATATCTGTGCCCGCTGTGATTGTAATTTACCTAAAAATGGAGAAACTCAGCAAGTCACACAATGTTTTTTGTGCAGCAAAGAAGAGCCCTTCATCAAAGTAAGCAAAGAGCAGGCAGATGCCTGAGTAAAATGATGGGGGGAGAGGCATGGGAAGGAGCACAGGATAGAGGTCATGGGTGGGAGGCCACAAGAGGAAATAAAGCTGAGGTGATAGGATGTGGATAGCTCTTTGAGTGAGGGGTAAATATCTGGAGGAAAGAAGGGATGGGGGAGACGGGAGTAGCCTTACAGAAACTGGACAAGTCAATGTTACCAAGGGAAGGGATGAGTGGATGAGGAGGGAGTCACAGAGGGAGCAGTCTCTGTGTAGAGGGGAAGATGTGTCTGTTGGTGGGATCGTGCACATGGAGAAACAACACCTAATATTTCCATCAGGGCACTCTCCAACCAGATGGCATTAACATTGACTTGGTTGGTTTCCATTAGGAATTGAGGTAGGCACTTGAAATACAGATAAACATGATATAGTAGAGTGGTGTAGTTGACAGGCTGAATAACCTGGAGCCCATTCACATGGACTACGTTGTTATATGATGCAGTTGTCCACCCTTAAAGGGAAAAGTATTAACTGCATTTACACTTTCAGTTTTACAGCCAGGTTGTTATTTAACATCATATTGAGTGTAGGATCTTGTATCACTGCCATCAATTTAACTGACTTTTCCACATTGCTGCAACATTGCTCATTTCCCCTTCTAAGCTTATCTGCTGCTGAAGTTTCTTCAATGTCTTGTCACATCTTTGCAGTTCCAATGCACTTATGATTGGTTTTCCTTGATCTGCTCTTTCTCCACTGGAAGTCTGCCACCTGCTACTCACTATCTAATCTAGATCAAGAAGTGTTCCACCTTGAATTTATTGTTTTAAACATGCTATCTATTAGACAGAGCCATAATTTTACAATTCCTAATAATTTCAAATCCATCCATGGTTCTGTTCCTCAATCTCCTTCAGCTCTGATTTTTTTTCTCCAAATTTTCTCTGCCACCATACTCTTTTTTTTGATGCTCTTGAAGTCAATTTTTTAAGCAGTTTTTTTTTGTTATCTGGCTTAATTACAATATAGTAGGCATAGCATCAATGTTCTTTGTTTGACATTGCTTCTGTGAAGTGTCTTGGTAATTGTTTTAATGTTTAAGTTTCTCAAAAATAGAGTTATTGGACTTTTTATTTTACTTGGTGAGGAAAGTAGAGGAGGGGGTGGAAATTTTGCAAAAGAAACTTTCCTAATTATTTTAGGTGTGTTCTTGCTCCACAGGAGGGATTACCCATGATACTTTTCAAAAAGAACTCATGTGCTTCGATCCTGACACAGACAAATGGACCCAAAAAGCTCCCATGACTACTGTTCGTGGATTGCACTGCATGTGTACTGTTGGAGATCGACTTTATGTCATTGGAGGGAATCACTTCAGAGGAACCAGTGATTATGACGATGTCTTGAGCTGCGAGTTCTACACCCCTGCTTTGGACCACTGGACCCCAATTGCGGCCATGTTGCGTGGGCAGAGTGATGTAGGTGTGGCGGTCTTTGAAAACAAGATTTATGTGGTGGGAGGGTATTCCTGGAACAACCGTTGCATGGTAGAGATAGTTCAGAAGTATGACCCTGAGAAGGATGAATGGCAGAAGGTCTTTGACCTGCCTGAGTCGCTGGGAGGAATCAGAGCATGCACTCTTACAGTCTTTCCACCGGATGAAAATACTGGGTCACCTTCCCGAGAATTGCCACTATCTGCACCTTAGAAGAGAGATGCAACTGCTCTAACTTCAGCTCTTATAAAGAACTCATTTGCACAGCATCATAATTAATATCAAAGATTTTCTGCCTACTTTGCTCTGTGGTAACTATTGTAGGCAGTGACTTGAATATAACAGAAATGGTGGATCGAGTTATTTGTGCGATACAGTTGGCGTTGGTTGTCTGCCTGTTACAAGAGAGACATAACAAAATGTATACGTCCAGGATTGAACTTTGTCTGAAAACATTCACCAATTTAACTGTTATACAGTGTGATTTCCCCCCCCCCCCCTTTTGACAGTTGCAATACAGTGGTGGGGAGGGGGGGGGGTGAGGGAAGGGGTACATTTAAAGCAGTCCAATAACTAACCCACACTTGCATATTCATTATCTTGGACTTCAAGATTTGAGAACTAATTTAATTCATTTCAAATAGATGCAGAAATATAGCCTGTCGTATGGCTGTTTTCCATTAAAATGTTGACCTACCTGACTAATCAGTTGTCACAATGTTGAAGTTATAAAACATAACTTGTCTTTTTCGTATCTTAAGTTAAAAAAGCTCTGATGGTTTGGATTCTAGTGTGTATTTGTGCTCCTGTCACTTCACTTCTGCTGAATTTGAAGAGCTGACCAGATTGATTTTAACCCTGGTTAGCTAGAGCCTTCTCCTTTGTTCTACGGGCCACTTGTGTGCTGCATCTTTCCTCCGTACATCTTAGTTGATGAAGTTATTTAACACACTTTACAGCCACAGGAGGAGAGCTGCTGCAGTTCAGCGAACATGAACTATGGGCTCAACATCTTTTGTTCAATAAAAGTTTAACTGAAATTATCGGACCATCATGCTTTCTAAATTGCATCCTTTTGAATTGTTTTAGTTTGATTTTTGTCTTTAAAGTTATTAATTGACCTCACATATGTTTTTAAAGGAGTGATTTGATATCATGAGCACCAAGAGAGGGAAGTAAGAAAAGATAGATGCTTCATATGTTTTTGTATTTTCTGAGACGCTTACATGTTATATCTGCTCTGTTGGGGGTACTTTCTCATGAGCAGAAGGACATTCTTAAAGTGCATTTTGGAGGAAGTTAATGTTCGAGTTTTCACTTTTAATGGATGTACTTTTCTCAATCTTTCCCATTTTTATTTTGCTTCATGAAGTCCCATGAGCCTTTTCTACCTGTGTCGTCACAGGTAACTATGTACCTGTACCCTTAGGTCTTTCTTTTCAACACTCCTGGAGCCCTGCCATTTACTGTGTAAATCCTGCTCTCGTTTAGCTTGCCAAAATGTAATACCTTGTATTGTCCATCCTATCCTTGGCCTACTTGCCTATTTGAACTAGGCCCTGTTGTAATTTTATATAACCATAATCACTATCCACTATACAACCAATTTTGATGTTATTGGCAAACATGTTCATCAAACCAACAACATTCTCATTAGATTGTTAATATAGATAATGAACAAAAATGGACTCATCACCAATCCCTACAGCAAAGCAATGGTGTAGGCCTCCACTGTGAAAAGTAACCCTCCACCTCCACCCTCAGACTCCAAACATTAAGTCAATTCTGTACCCAGTTGACTGGCTGGGTATTTATGCCATGTCACCAGCCTACTATGTGGAACCCATTTGGGATCCCCAAAAGAGTTATTAATAATTTTATGAGATTCCCCAGGAGTGTGTTAGTATTTTGGATTGGTGCCATTATTTACAGAGGACCTAGACGCATATCCATCTTTACATGTGGTTCCTGGAATCGTGCTGCTAATAGTTGAAATATTATGTTATCAATATTTGCTGGAAGTCCACAGAAGAATGTCAGTATTTACAAAGGTATCCTCTGTGTTGGTATTTACAAGTTTCCTTCAAAACCATATGAACTTTTGCAAGTAATACACAAGTGTAATAATGTTCATGGGAGTGCTCTAATATCTGCAGTAATCTCTGGGAGGATGTCAAAATTTGCAGATGGTTCCCATTTAAAACAAAACAAGACTTACGGCTAACATCTGAAAATCGTGGGATCATCTGGTTTATTTCTTTTCTCTTAAAGTCATGGATGGGAATGCAATACCAAGGATTGTTATAGCTCCCATAGTTCATTTATATGTTTTCCATGAGCTTAAAGATTGGTCCCAAAAGAAGAATAAACTGGCTATTTTACTGTTTTAATGTAATTCACATGGCCAAGAGTTTGCCCAAGAGAAGCATTAATCTTTTGTATATGTTTGATCATCTTCCAGCAATAGCATAAGTTAGGGGTCTAATTAATTGGTTTGCTTTTATCTGAAATGACCCAGTGGGAATTGTGACTTTATTTATTAACTTTAATGGAATGAATCTAAGTATTCTGAAGTTGGATCTCAGGGAGATCTAGCTTGTAGTCAGGCAAGATGTGGGAATACTCTAAAGACAACGGATGGAGAATGTGACCAAAGAAGAACATGGGCAGAGAATGAATGAGGCATTGACAGTACAATGATGTGAAAATGATGTTAATAATTGGAAAAGTAAGGAGCCCTGCAAAAAGGATCACAAGCTGTATGATAAAAGGATGATTAATTTTTAAAATAGTCCACGTGGGTTTTCAATTTTCCATGTGACAGACTTGATTTATTATAACAAAGTAGCAGTCTCTAATTTTAGAGCATTGAAAATAATTGCTCAATTATTTAATGTCTCTTAATTTTGCTTTAAAAAATCCATTCCATTAGATGATGGCTTATTGTGACTTAACTCCATTTCCATGCTGGAGCTCTATTACCCTGAATAAAATTATTCCTGTCTTGATCTAAAGGCTTCAGCCATATCCCAGGATTATCAGTCTTGTAACGAAAGAAGCTCCAAATTTCTGTACCCTTTGCATAAAACTTGCTTCTTAATGTCAGTGTTGAACTTCTTGTCTCTAATTTTTTGATTATGATACCTTGTGGATTTTACTATCAGGAAATTATTTCTGTGCATCTATCTCAATCTAATAATTTTAAACACATTGATTAGGTGAACCTATAACCTCTGAAGCTCAGAGGGTCCACATTTGTTGATGCACCCTTTTCATATCCTTCAATACCTTGAACTCCATTCATTATCAACCTATCATTCCTGATATATCCAAAACTGAAAACAGTTTTGGATAAAAGGTCTGACCAAGGCACTTCCCATTGTTATCTGTTTCAGGCAACTTCATTAGCCTTTAACAGAACTTTTTTATACCTGCTCGTTAATTTTCAATGTATGCTCCCTCACAAACCATTTCAATGCCTTATTGACACGTTTTGGTTAATCTTAGCACTGTAATTGATTGAATGTTAATCGTGTATGCCTGTCCCGCATCGGACTTGTCAGCCACAAACGAGCCTGCAGCTGACGTGGACTTTTTACCCCCTCCATAAATCTTCGTCCGCGAAGCCAAGCCAAAGAAGTATTAAATACCATAAAATAGGTTCTCTCTGCTGAAGAATGTAAATTGCAGCTTAAATGTTAATGACAAAATATTGGGATGGAAATTTGTTAATGTTTGCTGCCATTATATTACAGTGTATGCACATTATACTCTGTTTACATATTTGATTCCTTTGTAATCAGTTACATAGCACATTTGCATACTTCACATTTTACTCTGTGTTTGCAGACATCCATGGATAAATTTCTGTCCCATTTACTTACAATTCAAATGGTATAGTTGTCTCATGAAGAGTATTCAAAATGAGTGTTTTTGTGGGACAGGAGCAGTTGTACAATAGTGAAGGCATCAAAGTATACCATTTTGGATATTGTTGGTGAGAGGGAGAATGATCTACCAGGGACAAGTCTTGGTGGTAACATCTCTGGCACAGAGTCTGGGCTCTTCAGCTCAGAAGGGAATGGGGGAGAAGAGAAGAGCTATAGTGATTAGGGATTTGTTAGTTAGGTGAACGAATAGGAGGTTCTGTGAACAAGATGGGTGTTCCTGGATGGGTTGTTGCCTCCCAAGTGCCATGGTCAGGGATGTCCCTGATTGAGTCCACAGCATTCTCAGACGAGAGGGTGAGTAGCCACATGTCATGGTCCACTTGGGGACCAATGACATTGATAAGATTAGAGATGAGATCCTGAGGATGGAATATAGGGATTTATGAAGGAAGTTAAAAAGTAGGACCTCAAGGGTGATAATCTCTGGATTGCTGCCTGTGTCATGTGCCAGTGAGGGTAGAAATAGGAAATTGTGGCAGATGAATCCATGGCTAAAGAGTTGGAGCGGGGGCAGGGGTACAGATTTGTGGATCATTGAGATCACTTCTGGGGAAGGTCTGACCTATACAAAAAGTATGGGCTGCACCAGCATTGCAAAGGGACCAATATCCTGGTGGGCAGGTTTGCAGGAGCGATGGGGTGGTGGGAATCAGAATGTGAGTGCAGAGAATAGAGTAGAAGATCAAAAGCATGATGCAATGTGCTCTGAGTCTGTAAGGAAGGACAGGCAAGGGAGGAAACATAAATGTAATCAGAGGGTTTGAAATGTGTCTTAATGCTAGGAGTATTAGGAATAAAGGAAATGAACTTTGAACAGCATGGATAAATATGTGGTTACAGACTCTTGTCTGGCAGAAAGGCAGGATTGGCTGATGCAAATAGTAGGGTTTAGGTGTCTTAAAAGGAAAAGGATGGGAGGTAAGAGGGGGGAGTAGCATTACTGGTCAGGGATAGTATCAAAGTTATAGAAAGGAAAGACTGCAGAGGGAGTGTCTACTGAGTCGATGTGGCTGGAAGTCAGAAATAGGAAGAGAGCAATCACTATACTTGGAGAAGTCTTTCAGCCCCCAAATAGCCCTCAGGACACCGAGGAACAGATAAGCAGGCCGATTTTGGAATGATGCAGGAATTACAGGGTTGTTTTGGGAGACTTCAACTTCCCTAATGTCTGGCAGATCCTGGCTGCAAGTGGGAAGATGGGGCTAAATGTGTCAAGTATGTACAAGAAGGATCCCTGACAGTATGTAGACCAACCGACAAGAAAAGAGGCCACACTAGATCTAGTACAGTATGTTTTCCCAATTCATCTGATCAGGTGGGGGAGCATTTCGGTGAGAGTGACCACAACTCCCTGAACTTTAACGTACCTATGGCCAAGGATAAAAGCAGATGAAATTGAGGTGTTTAATTGGGAAAGGATTAATGATGGGATGAGGCAGGAACTAGCAAGAGTAAAGCCCAGAACTAATGTGGAGGAAGTTTAGGGACCACTTATGCTGGGACAGGGAAAAGATTGTAGGAAAAGAGAACTGTGGTTAACAAAACAGGCGAAGTAAAAACACAATGCAGGAGAAACTCAACATGTTTATCAGTGTCCTTCACATAGCAAAGCTACCTTCATCAAGGTATCAAAACAGGTGAGACAGCTAGTTAAGAGGATGAAAGAAGCTACATTAGATTTAGGAAGCAGGAAGGGCTCAGGAGAATTATATGGTAGCCAAGAAGGAACTTGAGCAAGGACTTAAGAGAGCACATGAAGAGGATAGAAAGCTTTAAAAAGTAGGATTAAGGAGAAACACATTCTATGCATATGTGAAGTGCAGAAGGATGACGAGAATGAAGGTGGGGCTGATTTTTTTAAGAAAAGGAGGCAACGTGTGCCTAGAGGTTGGGGGAGATTCTTAATATTTGCTTCAGTATTCACAAGAGAAAAGGACCTTGATCAGGGTGAGGTCAGAATAGAACAGGCATGTGTGCTGGATGAAATTGAGATTAAGGAAGAGGAAGTGTTGGACATTCTTAAAAACAATGAGAATGGTGTCCCCAGAGGAGATGTCGGAGGATGGAGAACAATAAATGTGGTCCCCTTATTTAGAAAAAGGTATAGGTAGATTCCTGGAAATTGTAGCCTGGCGAATCTTTCTATTGAATAGGATTTTTAAGGATAGGGATGTATGATGGGATGCATTTGAAGAAGTCCAGTCTACTCAAGGATAGACCGCATGGTTTTGTGAAGGGAAGGTTGTGCCTCAGAAGCCTAATTGAGTTTTTTGAGGAGGTAAACAAAATAATAAATTGATAAAGCTATGGCGGTAGATGTGGACTATTTGAATTCAAGGTCCCCCATGACAGACTCATTCAGAAAGTCACGAAACCTTGGTTGTGTGGATAAAAAAAAAAGTAATCAGCGAGTACTAGTGGAAGGACAGTATTCTGCCGGAGGTCAGTGACTAGTGGAGTAACACAGCGATCTGTTCTGGGACCCCTGCTCTTTGTGATTTTTATAATTGACCTAGATGAAGAAGTGGAAGGATGGGTCAGTAAGTTTGAAAATGATACAAAGGTTGGAGGAGTAGTGGATAATGCTGAAAGTTTGTATAGGTTACAAAAGAACATAGACAGTGGCAGATGGAGTTCAATCTGGATAAATACGAGGTGATGCATTTTGAAAGGTCCAACCAGAAGGCTGAGGACACAGTTAATGGTTGGATACTTGACAGTGCAGAGGAAAGGAGGGACCTTTGGGTCCAAATCCATCCATCTCTCAAGGTTGTTGAGAAGGTTGATAGGATAGTTAAGAAGGCCTGTGGAATGTTGGGGGATTGAGCTCAAGAGTTGAGAGATCATGTTGCAGCTCTACAAATCTTTGGTGAGCCCACACCTAAAAAGTATTATATTCAGTTTTGGTCACCAGTTTTGGAAGGATGTGGAAGCCATGGAGAGGGTGCAGAGGATGTGGCCTGGATTGGAAAAATGAGCCTTATGGGGCAAGGTTAGCAAAGCAGGGACTTTTCTCTTTGGAGCGAAGAATAATGAGACCAGACTTAATAGAGGTCTACAAGATTGTGAGAGAATAGACAAAGTGGCAGCCAGCACCATTTCCCCAGGGCAGGAGTGGTAAACCTCTAAAAAGTGTGGTCATGTTGCAACTTTACCTCAGGAATGGCCCACAGGAACACATTGAGAAGCAGGGAAAGTGGACAAAATATTTTTTTTTAAATTAGTTCTCAAATACTATCTTGACTCAGGAAAAAAAAAAGGGGGTTAGGAACAGAATTATGTCGAATAGGTTCTTGGCAATTGGGAGTGAAGTGCTGAAGTTAGAACTGTTGAAGTTGGGTGTGACAAATGGCAGAATTGGAGGAACATAGAACAGTGCAGCTTAGGAACAGGACCTGTCACCCACAATGTCTGTGCCAAACAAGATTTTCAAATTTAACATTCTCTTCTGCCTGCACATGATCGATATCCCACTTCTGTGAGGACTTCCTCTGAATCCAGAGGAAAGCCAACTACCTAAGGAATCACATAGGAAGAAGAGATTATGCAGTCAGTGGAATATGAAGACTTGGAAAAATTAAATTGTGATGTCCCTTCACTGGGACACATTGTGCAAATGGTAATACATTTAAAGCAAATCAGATAAGGGTCTCTGGGCAGTCCGTCCATTCCAGATGTGGAATAGCTGGGCTTGGATCTAATGGAGTGTAGAACAGTGAGTGGAAATTGGATCAAAACTTGCAAGATCCTAGGTGACTTGACAGTGTGGATGTGAATAGGATTTCCCCAACTAGGGTGTCAATGTGCATCTTTGGAGCACTTTATCCTCCACAGGAATCGAAAGTAGGGAAAAGTGAAACTGATACTGGAAAGTTACTGTGAGTGAATAGGAATGTAGAATGAGATGTGATTCATTAAACATGAAGCCTAGCAGATTGGCCAAGTGGCCGAATTCCTCTAATTAATACATAAAGAAGGGATGATCTCAGTGTGAGCTGGGACAGAGAGTTTTGGAGTTTAGTTCTGATATTGGGGTAGTCAGCCTACTCCTTTGGTGAAGTGAAATTATCAGGTAACAAATAGAATGAATGGGGAAGGTGCTCAATGGCAGTCAAGCTGAGTCTTAAGATGAAGCTGGGCGGTGGTAGTAGGATGGAAATAGATCATCTAAATTTGATGCCACAAATATTAAGGATAGTTCTATGGTGAATAGGTTAAGAAGGAGATAATGCCAAGGATTGGGGTGGAATTTTTGATTAGGGAGCAGAAGTATATGAATTATTTTTGGCCAGTCCGAACCAAGCAGGTGCTTGTGAAGAAATGTGGGTTTGGATGATGTTCCAAGGGCAGAATGTCAGTGAGAAATACTGGGGATGCATCATTATTGAGCAGCAAAGCTTACTGGACAGGAGAAATGAAGTCATTGGGATGAATGTGTCCAGGACTGGAACAAGAAGAATGAGGGCCATTCTATTCAGCTGGACAATGGTCAACCACATGAAGGGTCATTACCAGCACAAAGGTGAGGAGGGGCTGTCCCAAGTGAAATTCTGCTAGTCCCCCTCCCCAAGGACAGAAACCTGCTGAGAGTGGTTCAAATGAGTTCAGAGGTGGAGGAGAGTGGATAATTGGATTACTCGTTTTGAGCTGGCACAGACACAATGAGTCGCCTCCAATTTTATTTGCTGCTGTGATTCATCTCCATAAATTCAGTCCTTATTTTCTACTTGAATAATGCCTTTGTTTTGCTTTGAATAATCACGAATGTGATCACTGTAAATACAACATGCCCTCTTTAACCTTTCACTTCCCAGATCTCTGCAAGGTTTTCCTTATTCCCTGCCGATGTTCTTTCACCTTCATTTTATTAGGTACCATTCCCCTTTCAACATCCTGGAACTCATTGTGACAGATGCAGCATGTGCTACATGGCAACAAACTGTGTTCTTCAATCAAACACACTACTTCCCACACAAAAAAAGACCTTGACATCATTTAGGATAGAGACACATCAAGTACTCGAAACCTTTCTTCTTCAAACTGAGTCGTGTCACAACTTTGCATTGATGAGAACCCCACAGTTAATATTGTGCACAGTTCTGGTCACCCAGCTACAAGGAAGATATCATTGAGCTGAAAAGGGTGCAGAAAAGATTCACGAAGATGTCACTGGGACTGAAGAACTTGACTGGATAGTTTGGGATTATTCTCCCTGAAACATAGGAGTCTGAAGGCTGACCTTATAGAGGTTTACAAATCATGAGGAACACAGGTAAAATGAAAAGGTGGGGAATCTAAAAATAGAGGACATAGATTTAAGGTGAGAGGGGGGAAATTTAAAAGGGACCCGAATGGCTACTCTTTCATACAGAATGTGATGAGTATATGGAATGAGCTGCTGAGGAAGTGGTAGAGGTGGGTAGAATTACAACAGTTAAAAGATATTCAGACTAGTTCATGGATAAGAAAGGTTTAGAGATTTTAAGGGCTGAATGCAGACAAATGGGACTAGCATGGGTAGGAGTTGGCCAGTATGGATGATTTGGTTACAGAATGTTTTTAATTCTGTGACTATTCAGGTTTCTTCTCTATCTGTAATACCAAACAGTTCTTATCAAAGTTATCAATTTCAAGCTGATTCTGACCATGGGTGATCTAACCTCAAGCCTCCTCCACCCCCTTTCCAGCAATAAAAGAGGCTTCCACTAATATTTGCAATGTTACCAGCGTGGTACATTCTTGTAGTGTGTAATAGGGAACCCAGTCAACCTCTGGACAACAAGTTCACACAAAGAAATGTATTATCTTCCGCCATTATTTTTGGTGACCAACCAAGAATCTAATCCTGGCTCTCTTATTTGTTTGATATATGAGCAGTACAACTTGAGAACAGGCCTGACGTGTCTGCACCGAACAGGATGTCCTTGTACTTGAGAGATATCTGACCCCTTCATATTCATGTGTGTCTAAATTATTACTGATGTATCTGCTTCTGCCAGGACTCCAGGCATCTCATTCCAGCCACCTACCACTCTCTGTGTAAAACAAAAAGGCCCTGCACATCTCCTTCAATATCATCTCTCTCACCTTAAAATCATCTCTTCTACTGTGTGACACTTTATTCCTGGAGAATAGATTCTGATCAGAAACCATAGAACACTACAGCACATCAAACTGGCCATTTGGTCCTTCTAGTCTGTGCTGAAACATCATTCCTCTAGTCCCACTGACTTGCACCCATTCCATAACCCTGCAGACCTGCCACTCCATGTATCTATCCAATTTATTCTTAAAACTTGAGTGAGCCCTGATTTACGAAATCAGGTGACAGCTCATTCCAAACTCCCACCACTCCTTGAGTAAAACACTTTCCCCTAAACCTTTCACCCTAAAACCATGACCTCTCATATTTATCTCTCCTAATCTAAACAACCCACTCACATTTACTCTGCCTATACCCCTCAAAATTTTGCAAACCTCTATCAAATCTCCCCTCATTCTTCAACGGTCCAAGGAATAAGTTCCTAGCCTGTTGAATCTTTCCCTGTAACTCAACTCCTGAAGACCCAGCAACACCCTAGTAAATTTTCTCTGCACTCTTTCAAACTTACTGATATTTTTCCTGTAATTTGGTGACCAGAACTGCACACTATACTCTAAATTTGGCCTCATCAATGTCTTATACAACCTCATTATAACATCAATACTTTGATTTATGAAGCTCAAGATGTCAAAAGCTTTCTCTACCTGTGACACCCACTTTAAGGGCATTATGTACCTGTATTCCCAGATCCTTTTGTTCCTCCGCACTCCTCAGTGCCCTACCATTTACTATGTATGTCCTACCTTGGTTTGTCCTTCCAAAATTCAATACCTTGCACATGTCTGCATTATATTCCATCTGCCATTTTCTGTCCCATTTTTCCAGTTTGTCCATATCCTTCTGCAAGCTTTGAAAGTCTTCCTCACTATCCATGCCTCCAATCTCAGGGTCATCAGCAAACTTGCTGATCCAATTTCCCACATTATCATCCAGATCATGGTATAGACAACAAACAACAATGGTCCCAGCACTGATCCCTGAGGCCCTCCATTAATCACAGGCCTCCAGTCTGAGAAGCAATCATCCACCACTACTTCTGTCTTCTTCCATTCAGCCAATTTTGAATCCAGTTTATAACCTCTCCATGGATACCTTGTGTCTGATTCTTCTGAACTAACCTCCCATGTGGGACCTTGTCAAAGGCCTTTTTTAAACTCCATGTAGACATTGACAGCCTTTACTTCATCTACTTTCTAGTAACCTCGAAAAAGTCTATGATTCGTTACACGATCTATTAGACACAAAGCCATGCTGTCTATTTATAATCAGCCCTTGGCTGTCCAAATATCTGTATATCCAATCTCTCAAAATACCCTCCAATAATTTACCTACTACTGATGTCAGGCTCACTGTCTGTAATTTCCTGGTTGACTTTTGAAGCCTTTTTTTAAACAACGGAACAACATGAGCTACGCTCCAATCTTCTGGCACCTAACCCGTGGCTAAAGATATTTTAAATATTTCTGCCAGGGGGCCCTGTAGTTTCTACACTTGTCTCCTTCAAGGTCCGAGGGAATATCATTTAAGGCCCGGGGGTTCATCTACCTTTATTCACTGTAAGGCAGCAAGCACCTTCTCCTCTTTAATCTCTATATGTTCCATGACCCTCCTGCTTGTTTCCCTTCCTTCCTTATGCACTGTGCCAGCTTCATGAGGAAATATTGATACAAAAAAGAACGTTTAAGATCTCCCCCATCTTGTTAGGCTCCACACATAGACAACCACTCTGTTCTTAAACGTAGGTAATATATCTTTACCTCCTATGGACATTGTGACGTCGGCTGAGTTTCTCCAGCATTTATGCATGTTTTTAATAGACTCTGACTGTCCACCCTATCAATACCTCCCATGATTTTATAAACTAGCAAGTCATCCTTCGGCCTGCACTCCAGAGAAAACAACCCATATTTGTCCAAACTATCTTCATGACGTGCTCTAAACCAGCCAACATCTTGGTAAATGTCTTCTGTACTCCCCTCAGAGCCTCCATGTTCTTCCTGTAATGGGGAGACCAGAATTCCAAGGGCAGCCTAACTAAAGATTTGACTTCCTTATTTTTGTACTCAAAACATGTCTTTCTTACCTCAAAACATCTCTTGATGTGCAGTTCCTTGTCTGGGCTCCTTGAAAATACTCTAAATTTCCATACTTGTATCTCACCATTTTCTCTTCACTCTATTTGAAATCAGACTGACAGTCTTGAGCCCAATACCATTCCAGAAATTTCTGGAGTTGCCATTTGCTGCAGAGGGAAATGTTCAACCCATCAAATCTATGCTGGCTCTCAGCAGACCATACCATTCCCCACACTTCCTACAACTGTTTTTCCTGCCCATCAACTGCCTTTGGCTCTCTTACCTATTCTATAATGGTCAATGTACAGTGACTAATGAACCAACTGCCACATTTTTAGGATTGGGAAGAAACCAGAGAAACCCATACAGTCATGGGAAGAGTGTGAAAACTCTACAAAGGTAGCATCAAGCCCAGATCCCAACAGCTGACAGGCAAATAAGGGCAAACTGTTGAGATTGTGGAATTTTCAAGAGAAAGAAATGTTTGAAAGATCCCAAGTTGAATTGGTTGAATTTCTTTCTCAAGATGTCCAACTATTTCTTTGGACATAATCCACCATTTACAAACATGCTTCCTCAGATGAGTTAGAATTGTTCTTGTCAGTCCTTCTGTTCTCAGTGAGATATAGAATTTTCACAAGATGAGAATCACAACTGCCTCTAAATCTGCTTGTCTTTCTGTTTCTTCTCTTGATTGTGTTCCCAGTGGACTGGTCACTGCCCTCCAATTCACCATGGCCAAACTGTTCAGCCTTTCTGTCTTCTTCCATTTAGACAGATGGCTGAGATCTGGTGCAATAGTTTGGCCTTTACAGTTTTAAATCATGACCTCAAGTGATTAAAAAGTTTTACTAATCTTTATAATTACGGTGGACAACAAAGATTTTGCTTCATGAACACTTTTGGGAGTATTTTATAGATTTTGGGCTGCTGATCACAAAAATCATCTTCAAATTCTCCTATCACGTACCTTTTTTTAGACCTATTTTTGTCACTTCCTATTTTAAGTCTACTTCAAGCATACAAAATCACAAAGTGCAACATGCCATTGAAAATTCATGTTCTGCATTCTCACATGGACTTCTTCCCAGCTGACGAACTTGGTGAAAGGTTTCACCAGGACATTGTGACGATGGAAAAACAGTATCAGGACTACTGGAATCCATCAATGCTGGCAGGCTATTGTTGGGCATTGTCACAAGAGGCATCAGATGCTGAGTACAAATGAAAATCAGCCTCAAAACATTTTTAGGTCAGTTGAACTAATGTGATGTATCAGTATCACTGCAATGAAACATGCAAAATTTGATGGAAGATCATTTAATGTTTCTCCAACTTCCTATGAAATTATCTTGAAGTTGCCTATCATAGGCCCCAATTTTTTTTTGGGGGGAAGAGCAAACTTTTTGACAAAATCTGTTGTCCAGTGTTATTTGTTAGATGGATTTTTTTGTTTCATAAGTCATATTTAAATTCATGACGTCCATTTGGAGTAACTCATCAAAGGCTTTGTTTGCAGGTCATTTCAGACAAGGTTTGGGTTTAACAAATGAGATCCATGTGCACATTGTCCAAATATATTCCGGCTGCTTTTGATGAATTGCTTGTTCTATTCTTGCTTCCATTAAAAAAACATTGCACCTCCTGGCAATACTGAAATAACCTACCTTTATTCTTCCTGTTGATTACTAATAACAAGATCAGTGCAAATCTTTGAGAAATGCTGTCAAAATCCAGAGAGTTCATCTGTTGCTGACAACATCATGCAGGAAATAAATTTCTGAAGCTGCTCCTTTAATCCATATTCAAATCGTGGCTACTGATGTCATCTGGATATTTTCGAAGCAGACATATAATGATTTATTTTGAGAGGTTTAACTCCAACACAAAGAGGAGCAAGAAGTTTTAGCCAAACACCTCACATTCTTTCTCTCACACTCACACTCACACACAGTCTTTCTCTCCCCCACACACACACTCTCTCTCCCATATACGCATGCACCCACACACTTTCTCTCCCAGACACACACACTCTCTTTCTCCCATGCACGCACTCTCTCTCCCACACACACGCACTCTCTCCCACACACACATTCTTTCTCTCCAATACACACACACCACAATGAGAAATCACTGCTCACTTCCTACACTTTTCCACAATATCTGATTTTCTTTCCTTTTTTAATGCATTCAAGCAAGCATTGATTGGTATGTTGACACTCTTCTAAAACTAGAATCCAACATAATATTCATAATTTATCATCACTACCTCTGACTCCAACACTGGAAGAGTCTGCAGTTTTAGTCGTCGACTGGCCTCTGGATTTTAAATTTATAGAAGGACTGATCCTCAGCAGGATTGAGTGACTCGTCTCTTCTCCCCGAACCCCTTTCTTGTCATTGCCGCGCAAAGGAAACAAGATTCACCTTTGTTATTGTAAGTAGGAATCTGGGATTAACTTAATCAAGAATAAATGGATTCCAAATATTGAAATAGGATGGCTTCTTTCAATGTGCAAATGTAACAAGTTTATTGTTACATGCAATAAGGTACAATGAAAAAGTTTGTTTTGCAGACAGTCCAGCTTGTCAACCACTACACAGTTCAGGGCAGCTTGTCAACCATTACACAGTACAGGGCAGTTTGTCAGCCACTACACAGCACAGGGCAGCTTGTCAACCACTACACAGTACAGGGCAGCTTGTCAACCACTACACAGCACAGGGCAGCTTGTCAACCACTACACAGTACAGGGCATCTTGTCAACCACTACACTGTACAGTCCAGCTTGTCAACCACTACACAGTTCAGGGCAGCTTGTCAATCACTACACAGTACAGGGCAGCTTGCAGAGTTCCTGAGAGATCAGTTCGAACAGAAGGAACACAACATTCTACGAGCATGAGCTTCATGCAAGAGTTTGATAACAGTGATGAATTGGTCCCTGAGACTTGCCAGATCATTGGTAATTCCTTGTAGAGTTTGATACCCATTTTAGAAACAAGCCAACTAACAGTTCTTAAGTGCGGAAGAAAGTAATGTTGGGGCCACAACCCTTTCTTGAGACACGATACAGTTAAATACAGTTAAACATAACAAAAAAAGTAAAGAACAAATTTTTATATATATATTAAAAAAAACCCACCCACCCTCCCACCCTTTCTCCCCTTAAGGGGAGCCAAATATAACAACAGTACAGTTAATATAAAAAATATTTCAAAGTATTTCCAAATTCATATACTCCAAATAAGGAGACCACACTTTTACAAAGATGAATAATTGTCATGTAAATTACATGTAATTTGTTCCATAAAAATACAATTTCTCAACTCATTATCCCAGCATGTTATATTAACCTCCACATTATCTTTCCAAGTACTTGCTACACATTTTCGTGCTACAGACAGCACTAGATGTACAAATGCAATTTAAAATTTATCCAACCATAGTCCTTTCAAAGAAACCATATATCCCAACAAAAAAATCAATGGGTCTAATGGCAATTTAATATTAAATAATTTTTCCAAAACCAATCTAATTCATTCCCAAAATGGTACTTTAACACAAGACCAGACAGCATATAAAAAAGTTCCAGTACATAATCCACATCTAAAACAAGAATCCGAATTACTAAATCCACATTTTTAAAATTTCTCTGGAGTCAAATATAACTGATGCAAAAAATTATAATTAACCATTCCATATCGTACATTTGTCACTTTAGTTACACTATCATGGCACATAGCCTCCAAATGATCTTCGGGAAAAATATAAGTTAAATCACTTTCCTATTTAAGTCTAGATTTCTCCCAATCTGGTTTATCCATCACATCTTGTAACAATTGATACGTACCCGAAATATAACCTTTCTTCGGTACAAAGGAAATCAAAGACTCAAATTTCATCAACATGGGTAGATTCTCATCTCTTTATCATAATTATCTTTTAATCAAAGCTTTAAGTTGATAATACACAAATAAAGAGTTTACAGATATATCAAATTTCTCCCTCAGTCAATTAAAGGAAAGAAACTGGCCTTCTTCAAAATAGTCCTGTACTATCTAAATACCCTTAGAATTCCATCTCTTTAAATGATTATTAAACATTGAGAAAGGAATAAGCTGATTATGATATAATGGGGTTTGGATTGATAATTTATCCTTTGATCCTAAAACCATATTTCATTTAACCCATATCCTTAGCAAATGTTTTAGTACTGGCATATTACATTCCCGCAATAAATTCCCATTCCACTTAAATATAAACTGGTGTATCTCAACTTCAAATATACAAGCCATTTCCACCTTTGCCCAAATCGGAGATTGGTCCATATCCATCAATCTACTAACAAATTTCAACTGAGCTGCTTCATAATAATTTTGAAAACGAGGTAGCTGCAATCCAGCTAATGCATATTTCCATGTAAGTTTATGCAAAGCTACTCATGCTAATTTTCCCTTCCACAAAACTCCTGCACTGCTCTATTCAAATCCCGAAAAAACCCATTGAAAGTAAACATGGTATTGACTGAAACAAATATTGAATTGAAGGAAAAATATTCATTTTAATACAATTTACTCGACCAATTAATGTTAACAGCGAATCTTTCCATTTAGTCAAATCCATTTTAATCCTTTTTAATAAAGGAACATAATTTAATTTATTTAAAGATTGATAATCTGCATTTACTACCACCCCAAAATATTTAATTCTATCTAACCACTTTAATTTTATAATACTTTTTCTGAAAAATCTCCATCCCCAACTGGCAATATTTCACTCTTATTCCAATTTACTTTATATCCAGACTACTCCTCAATTTTAACAAACAATATTGTAAATATTTCAAAGATTGTTCCGGTTCTGTCAAATATACCAACACATCATCTGCAAACAAATTAATCTTATATTCATCATCCACAATTTTCATTTCTTTAATCTTATCATTCTTTCATATTGTCTGAACTAATGATTTGATAGCCAATGCAAATAAGGCTGGTGACAATGGACAACCTTGTCGAGTCAATTGCATTAATTTAAATGGTAAAGAAATTTGGCCATTTGTCACCACCTTAGCAATTCGATTTGTATAAAAAGCCTTAACCCAACCAATAAAATAAGGGCCAAAATTAAACTTCTCTAACACCTTAAATAAAAAATTCCACTCAACCCTATCAAAGGCTTTTTCCGCATCCAGCACAGGTTGGGTTGGGTTGGGTTGCTGTCTAAATGCATTGACCAATGTTATCAATCTGAAGATATTATCAGAATCATTTCTATTTTTAATAAAACCTGTTTGATCTGTATGTATCATCTGAGGTAAATATTTGGCAAGTCTATTCACTAACACCTTCACAATAATTTTATAATCTACATTTAATAAGGAAATGGGCCTAGATGAAGACACTTTCAATGGGTCCCTATCTTTCTTAGGAATCACACTTGAACTAGATTCTGGTAACAACTGTTCCTCAGTTACTTGCTGCAATACGTCTCCAAATACAGAAGATAAATCTTTATAAAATTCAACTGAGAATCCATCATCTCCTGGCAACTTTCCATTCGGTTTATAGGTAACTGTTGAATTATTTTTCACAGCATTAATAATCCAAGATGTCTGTTCTGTTTTTAACTGCCATGCTAGTACCTTATGAGTTCTCTCACCCAATTCATAATAATGTTGCTTGGATCAATAAATTAAACGTTCACACTGATAAGTTTGTAATTTCAACTTTGTTGAAGCAGCTTTTTTTAATCTTCTGCAACATCTTTCTGAAATTCCTTTTCCAACTCAGTAATTTGTTTCTCCAATGTTAAACTTTCCGCCACACATTTCTTTTTAACTTTTGTAGTATAGCTAATAATTTGCCCTCGTAAATATGCTTTCAAAACATCCCACAGTGTAAAATTACTATGTACTGAATTGACATTCTCAGCCAGAAACAGAGTGATCTACACCTTAACAAAAGTAATAAACTCTGGTTTCTTCAAAAACATTGTATTGAACCTCCATCTATTAGACAATTGCACCACTTCTGGACTTACACAGGAGCAAAATAACATGGAATGAATGGTCCAATATAATACGACTAATGAATATCAGCCTGTAGTGTTCTACCTTGTAAATGCGCCGAAACCAAGAAAAAGTCTATTCTAGAAAATGAATCATATCTAGATGAATGAAAAGTCTTTCTCTGTTGGGTTTACTCTCCGCCAAACATCAACCAAATTCAGATCTTTCATCAAAGCTCCTATTTGTACTGCCACCTTTGATTTCCTCATAATTTTCAGAGATCTATCCAGTAAAGGATTCAAAACACAGTTAAAATCTCCCCCAACCAGAATATTATTATTGGCCTGATTTAACAATAAAAAAAAACCCTCTGACATGAAGCATTCATCGTCTACATTAGGTGCATAAGCATTTAACAAAGTACATGATTCAGCAAAAATTTTACAGGTAACCATCAAAACCCTCCCAGCATTTCCCTCAAATGATTCCAATTCAAATGGTAATTTCTTATAAATTAAATCGCAACATCCCTTGCCTTAGAATTAAAAGAAGAAGAGAACTCATGACCACTCTCTCTTCAATTTCAAATGCTCTTTTTCGGTCAAGCGTGTTTCTTGCAAGAAAGCAATATCAACTTTCATTTTTCTTATATAAGCCAAAACTCGTTTGCGCTTAATTGGGTTATTCAGACCCTGAACATTAAAAGTTGCAAAGTTCAAATTAGACATTTCTTAATCTAATAATATATTCCACTAATATAAAATAATTCTCCCCTTCTAATTCCCTTAATATTCTAATCCCCCTATATAAAAACTCCAAAAAAAAAGTAAAAAAAAACAATCCCCAAAGCAAACTACTAAAATGTAGTAGCCCCCTAAAAATCTGGGTGTGGTAAAACCCACTAGTGGTAGGTGACTAAAAGTCTCAGTGTCATCCAATGCTCCCCCCCCCCCACCCCGTCAGACTTTCACAAAGTAATTAAATAAAAACAGTCAACCCAGTGATTTCAGTCCCAATGATTGTTTCGGGTCCTCAATATCAAGAAGACTTTCCGTCAATTCAACTTTTTTCCCATTCTTTCCAAGTTTTCCATTCTTCCTATTTCCATTGCCATTTACCCTCTTCTTAGGTGACGACAGTGGCGATCGTCCATTTCCTCATAGATCTGGCAATAAATTAGCAAAGATTGATACATCATGATCATTTTCAAAAAAATTGAAATTGAAAATTCCCATTAAAAACTTACAACACTGCCGGATAACGAAAGGCAAATTTATATCCCTTTCACCACAATATTTCTTTAGCTGAATTAAATTCTCGGTGCCTTCTCATAATTTCTTGACTCAAATCTGCATTAAAAAACACCCTGTTATTCTGAACCATAATTGGGGCCTGGTTTTGCCGCGCCTTCTGCACCGCCATTCACAATATCATTTCTTTATCCTGATATTTTAAACAGCGAATCAGAACTGCTCATGGTGATTGGTCTGGAAATGGTTTCTTCCTTAATGTTCTGTGTGCCCAATCTAACTCCAGACCATCTGGAAAGAATTTCTTGCCCAAGACCTCAGGAATCCATTTCTTAAAAAACTTTACCGGATCAGAACCTCTATATCTTCTGGAAGACCTACTATTTTTACATTATTTCTTCGACTTTGATTTTCTAATGAATTAATCTTCTTCAATAATTCCTTCTGAATCCCCCAATCAATGAAATAATCCTCCACTTTTTCCATTTTTTTCTCTATTACACTCCACTTGATTCTTACATTCAAAAAAAGCTTCTTCAATCTATTTAAAATTATCTTTTACGGTATCCACTGATTTTATGCATCTACTATCATCACTTTTAACTACAGTAATATCTTGCTTCTTAAAATAATTTCTTTGCACATATTATTTATTTTAGTTTTCACTTACATAAATCCTTGAGACATCTGAGTAGATATTTGCATTGACATTGTTTCCATTTGATGAGCAATCCCTTCCAAGATTGTAAACACAGAATCCAGTCCAGGTTCCATTACCTCCCTTTGAGGCCTACCTTCTCTGATGTCAGTCCCCATTTCTTTCTGTGTAAATTCCAATAAAGTTGAGCTCTCTTCCTCCTCAAACACAATAGGTCCTCTTCTGGTGCGGCTGCGAGTTTGGACACCTAATGACAGCGAGCTGACCTTGTCAGCCCGCCATCGCTTGGGCTCCCCCACAGCCCACACCTTAACCAGTAATTCATGGACTCGTGATGCACCGCACATGCCCGGCAGAACCACTGACCGTGCAGGTGCATCTTCCAACGCTACACTGCGTGCCCCTGCACCACCAGGCAATGTTGCGGGCTCGCAGGTCTGTCCTCACTCGGCCGATCCGCCTGCACGCCCGGACTCATGGGTGCACAAGTCAGAACCGGCCGAGCTCGTTGCTGAACTGGCACCATCTTGCGGTTGCACGATTGGAGCCGCCGTAATACTTAACCGAGCAGGAGTCCTCTGAGGCTTGGGGGCTCCAGTCGACGACTCCATGGCTTCAACTTGATAGGTAGGCCTCAACTCTTCAACACTTTTGTAAGGTAGTTTCTTTTGCAATTGAGCTTTTGATTTTTTCACATTTGCAGCCATTTCAATCCTTCACCATTCCAAAATCTGTACATACTATTTTTAACCACTTTTACAAATTTTAAAGTCGGGTATTTAGAAGTCTAACTTGGGGAAGGTGGAACCACACATCTTCCCTCTACGCCATCTTGCCACGCTCCCCCCCCCCCCCCCCCCCGCCATCAGGTTCCTGAATGATCAATGAACGAAAGACACAGCCTTACTTTGACTTTTGTATTTTTTGCACTATTTTTAATTTGTTTTGTAAGATGGTTTATATAAATGCTGCTGCTGCTAAACAATAAATTTTTTGACATGGTCATGACAAAAAATTCTGATCTGACTACATGTACAACCCAACAAAACTGCTTTTCTCCAGATCACGGTGCAAAAACATACTCTTACAATACACAGCACATAATAGTCAAATATTTGTATAAAGATATAATTTAAAATAAATATTTTGGGATGATTTGCTCAGCTACAGGATACTGTGTATCAATCTCACAGCCTGGGGGAGTAGCTATTTCCTGGCCTCGCACCTCTGATTTTGATGCTCTTGCCCCTCTTTCTTGCTGAGGCAGTGGGTCAAAGTTACTGTGCACTGGGTGGAAAGGGTCTTCTAAAATTCTTTGAGCTCTATTTAAGCAACGATCCCAGTCAATAGATATCCACAGCATGAAACTACAGGTTCGTAATTGGCACAGGGAGGGATATAAACTCTGGTGAGAATTGCTGACGAGAACTCCAGGGGTAGATAGAAGGGTCTGCATTTAATTGAGATTTGCTCTAAGGCAGTGGAGCAGGAGGTCGAAATAACCCCAACATCCGTGCACCACCTCTTTCTGAAGCATTGTTTCTCGCTTCACAGATCCTGCTTGACCTGCTGGGTATTTCAAACATTTTCTGTTTTTATTTCAGGTTTCCAGATGCACTGCATCTTTTTAATGATTTCTGTTCAGGGTTGCACGCATTAAAGTTCTGCTCACCTTAGTCTTCTTGTGACTAATTTGTTGTTTCAGTAGACGTGAGTTAACCTTCAAATAAGAGCAATGTGTTAAGTTTCTATATTTAGTTCACTGATACAGGTAAGACTCCCCCATCTCTTATTGTCATAAAGAAAGCAATTCTTTCCCAGTTCCTCTAACCTTTGAAGATATGCATATTTTAACAGCACAGACTATCCAAGTTCCTGGGGCATTGGATCATTAACCCAAAGGCTATATCAGTGCTTTTTGCCATCGTTCTAAAAGTGACCAAGGTTAAATGATGAGCATTTTGTTAAAGTTGAAGCATCTTGAAATAATACAGTGATAAAGTCTTGAAGCCAGATTCATGGAGATTCTTTTCTTCACAAATACATTTCTTGCTGAAAAATCAATGATGACTTCTATCTTATTCCAGGCAAAGATTGATTGGCAAGAAATACATCAAGCACAGCACAATATGAACCCTTGTGAAACATGAAAATCTGCAGATCCTGAGACTGCATAAAAACACTCCAAAATCCTGGACAAACTCAGCCAGTCTCACAGCGTCCAGAAAATGCAAAGATATAATGTCGACGTTTCGGGCCTGAGCCCTTCATCAAGGAAGAAGCACAATGAGCCAGAAGCACGTAATCTCAGAAAGTCCCAGAATTCAGACGAGGGAGGAATCCAGACCAACAAATGGTGCTCATTGGATATGATAAGGGATGAGGTAAGAATTGATCATGTGAGACAGGGAAGGGAGAGAGAGAGAGAGCTGGGGGAAAGTGATGGGGAAAAAGTGAGGAGGGGAGGGGTTAACCAAAATATATCAATATAGACCCTTTTCCATGATGTTGGGCTGACTTAAAAAAAACTACTCCACGCCAATCTAAAAGTCTTCCCAGCCTCACACCCGTAAGACCTGATAGTGGTGTGCAAGATGATGAGTGCCATTGATCATGTGAATGGCTAAAGGTCTTTTTTCCTCTCCCTAGGGCTGAAATAGCTCACACGAGGAGGCATGGCTTTAAGGTGCTTGGGACTAAGTGCAGTGAGATGTAAGAGGTATGTTTTTTCTCACAGAGTGGTGGATGCATGGAATGTGCTCACAGCAACAGTGATGAGGCAGGTACAATAGGATCTTTTGAAAGACTATTCAATTGGTACAAAATGAAGGGTTGCACAGTTAGGAAATTCTACAAGCTATTAGAGTTGTTCGAGTAGGTTATTGGGTCAGCATGGCACTGTGGGCTGAGGGCCTGTACTGTGCTGTAGATTTCTATATTCTATGACCCTCCATTTTTCTCAGTTCCATGTGGCTATTTTTTCTTTTGTTTTTAAAATACTTTTATTGATTTTAATAAAGAATTTATACAGACAAAAAAGGTGCAATTCAATAAGATGATATGGACAGTTCCCCAAACTAAATAAGACATTCCATACAACACTAACATACTAATGAATTTTAAATCATATCCATAATTCATATTCTAGATAATATATACCTTTTTCAAAAAAACTCCAATAATACTTTCTTTTTAAGATATTTTTATTGAAGTTTGCAATAATAAAAAAATCAATCAATAAAATTATATATTGAAATACAAATTGCAAGAAAAAGTAAAAACACCCTGTGCATATCAAGTGGCAACAACCTAGAAACAGGCAGCTCAGCATCGAAAGGTGTGAAAACCCTAAAACTTTAGATTGTAGTAATGCTCCATAAAAGGGCCCCATGTCTTTAGGAAATTAGAATATTTAATTGCATATCTATTTTTTTATAAACTTGAACGAGACATAATATTATTTAACCATTGTGTATGTGTAGGTGGAGCGCTATCTTTCCATTTGATCAATACTGCACGTCTGGCCATCAATGAAGTAAATGATAAAATTCAGTTTTGACTTGAAGTCAGTAAAACGTCATCATCTTGGAATGATCCGAAAAGAGCAATTAAAGGGCAAGTTCTAATTTAATCTTAACAGTCACCGATTATGTTTGAAGAAAATCTATCCAAAATTTTTCTAAATCAGGACAAGTTTAAAACATGTGTACCAAAGAAGCCCAGCAATTTTATATTTGTCACATAGAGGATTTATAGCTGAATAAAAATGAGACAATTGAACTTTAGACCTATGTACTCTATGGACCACTTTAAATTGCAATAAGCAATGTCGTGCACAAAGGGAGGTCATATTAATCAGATGGCAAATGGAGTCCCAAACCTCATCAGAGAATGAAAGATACAAATCCTATTCCCATTCTCTCTTGATCTTAACTAACAAGGCCATCCTTAAACCAAAACTCTTCATAATACAAAAAAAGAATAAAAAGTAAAGGAAAAAAGCTCAAACTCCTTACCCAACTGAATTGCCGGATTCTATATAAGATTAATATTCAAAGAAAAATGTAAGTAGAAAAAAAATTCTATAAGGAACGTGAAAAAGATACATTGGAGTAAAATTATAAAGTAAGATAATGAGTCATAAATGACCCCATCATTTCTGGAATCTTACATCTGAATTATTAATTGAATAATGAATCTTTTCCATATTCAAACAGGACATGATGTCACACAACCACTGGTAGGCGGGGCAGCATCCTTTAATTTAAGTAAAATCGCACATCTCACCAAAAGAATAGCACGACTCTGAATCAGAGACAAAGAAGAATCATTCCCTCTCGTTGTACCGAAGAGGGCCACCAAAGGGTTCTGTGTTAAATCTATATGTAAAAAATTTGATAAAGTAAGGAAAACCTCTCTCCAGTATTTTTCTAGACTTTGACAAGTTGAGAACATATGAATTAATGATTCTTCTCCGCTCTTACACCTGTTACAGCAGGGACTCATATCGGAATAAAAGGGAAACAATTTAGTCTTAGACAAATGCACCTATGTACCACCTTGAATTGTAATAGACAATGTTAAGCACATAATGAAGAGCTATTAACCAACTTAAGAATGGTATTCCAATCCATATCCAACATAGTCAAATTTAAATCCTGTTCTAACCATTTTTGATTTAATTAATGAAGTCTGATTTAAACAACAATTTCTCATAAATAATAGATATTAAACCTTTACAAGAAGGCATTAAGCTTAAAAAAAATCTCGTCCATAAAATTTGATTCAAACTCTCTTGGGAAATTAGAAACTTGTGATTCAAGAAAATGCCAGACTTGCAGATATCTGAAAAATTGTGATTTGGGCAAATGAAGCAAAATATTCATCAATGAACAGATCCTTAAAGCTTCAAATACTTTCTCTCTCTCTACCCTCTCTGAAAAATATGGTCACGTAAAGAGAGAGAGAAAAGTTATGAAATCCAAAATGTTTTGAAAATTGTGCCCAAATTGGATTATCTATTAATTTAGTTGAGAATGAAAGTAAAGAGCCCAAAAGCATGAAGTAGAAAAATTTTGGGGGAAATTCACCTTTATTGATATCCATAAATGACATCAGAATGACTGTCCAAGAGCCAATCTACAATCTTTCTTAGATTTCTGTAGAAGAACTTTATTAAGGTGAGGATGCTTACCCTTCCATATGTAAGACAATATGGCTGAGTCAAGTAAATTTTAAAAAATATTATTTAGGAACAAATATTGGAACAGATTGAAAAATATATAAAAATTTAGGCAAAATATTCATTTTAATAGAAGTTAAGCGGCCAACTAGAGTTGTAGACAAAGGTGACCATTAGGTCAGGGAATGTTTTATTTGTTAAGCAGAGCTAGATAATTCTCCTTAAAAAGATGCTTATAATTCTTTACATTAGTAATAAGCAAGGTAGGTAAAGTGGTTTTTAACAACCTTAAAAGGAAACCACCACACATTCAATGGAAGAAGTTAACTTTTATGCACATTTAATTTATAGCCTTAGAATTGACTAAATTGTGAAAGCAATTACATCATATGGGGGATGGAAGTGACTGGATCCAAAATGTAAATAAGGAGATCATCTGCATAAAGAGAGACCTTATGTTCAATCCCTTTCCACCATATCCCCAAAATATCCTTGTACTCTTGAAATTCAATTTCCAATGGTTCAATCACTTGATCAAATAATAAAGGGCTTAAAGATCATCCTTGATTAGGGCTACGTTGCAGATTAAAAGGTTAAGATTGCTGTAAATTAGTAAGAATTGTGGCAGATAATCATGAATACAGTAGTTTAACCATGTAATAAAATCAGAACCAAAATTAAAATTTTCAAGGGTTGTAAACAAATATATCTATTCTATCTGATCAAAAGCTTTTTCAGCATCCAATGAAGAATACACTCAGGTGTTTTCCTCCAAGGCAACCTCATACAGTATTCATTAAGCAACATATATTAAAATAGGAATATCATTTTTTAATAAATCCCATTTGAACTTCAGAAATAACTGATGGTAAATTGTTCTCCATCCTATTGACTAAAATCTTAGCATCGACAATCAATAGGGACATCGGTCTACAGGAGGAATTTTTGGTTGTGTCTTTACCTTTCTTCACAATTAAAGATATGCAAGCCTCATTAAATGAGTCTGGGTTTACATTGTTCAAACGAAGCTGCAAACACTACCTTTAAGTAAGGTGTGACCCATTGAGAAAATAATTTGAAAAATTCCACTGGGAGCACAACAGGTCCAGGGGCCTTTCCAGGATGCAAGATAGATTCATCCAGTCTGACTTGATTATCTGAAGAAATCTCATGGATATTCAATGAATCTAAAAAAAAATCATCAAATTACCTTCATTCATACATTCAGAATAATATAGTTGGGAGTAGAATCTTTTAAATGCATAATTCATCCCCAAATGATCTGAAGTTTTAATACTATTATCTTTACAAACTTTTATGATGTGATGTTTAGCAAAAAATCCTCTCAATTGGTTGGCCAAAAACTTACGAGATTTATCAACATGATTGTAAAATTGACTTTTAGATTTCAAAAGTGGCATTTTGCTGGGGTTGCTGAGAGAAGATCAAATTTAGTTTTAAGTTCAATCCATTTTTTATATACATCTGGGAGTTTTTAAATTGAGCTTATTATTGATCTAATTGTTTAATTAACTCTGATTTTTCTTTATTAGACTTCCTTTTATTAACAGTGTATGAAATAATTTGCCATTCAAGAAAAGCCTTCAAGGTATCTCAGATAACTAAACTAGAGGTCTCCAAAGAGAGATTAGTATCAAAAATGAAAACTATCTGTTCTTCCATAAATTTAACTAAGTCCTTATCTGATAATAACATTGAATTAAAGCGCCAGTGTCTTTTATCATAAGGAAAATTAGGAAGATTTATGGCACTGTAACAGGAGCATGTTCATGTATTAAAATACTGTGGTATTCACAAGAATGAGTTAATGAAATTAGATGATTATCAAAAAAAAATCAATTTAGTAATTGTGATGAACAGGGGAAGAAAGAATACTCTTTATTGGTGGGATAAAAGAAATGGCAAACATCAGAAATCCCATAATCTGATCAAAAAAATGTATTTATCGGGAAGATTTGTTTAATGTAGCCAGATTAGAAAATGAACGATCTAGGATAGGGTCCAAAGAAGTGTTGAAATTCCCACCTAGAATAAATGAGTATAAACTTAAATCCAGCAAGAAAGTAAAAAAATTTTCAAAAGAACATGGATCTTCAACTTTGGGAGCAAAAACTTTTGCAAAAACCACCATCTTATTGTGTAATTTCCCTGAAACAGTACAAAATGTCCAAATCTGAAATAAAACTTTGTATACTGTTATGTGCCAGACAGCAACAATAGAAATTAGTCCAAATGATGTTATATTTAAAATAATTTTTTAATTATTAATTAACAATGATATAACACCTTATCTAACTTATTTACACTTATCTAAACGTATCAAACATAACCCCCAACTAATATGCGCATATATACTGGTGTGTGTGTGTGTGTGTGTGTGTGTGTGTGTGTGTGTGTGTGTGTGTGTGTGTGTGTGTGTGTGTGTGTGTGTGTGTGTGTGTGTGTGTGCGTGTGTATGTGTGTGTGTATGTGTGTGCAAAACCCCACTACAGTTCGAGGCCCAATTCTCGGAAGACAGTTCAAAGTTCAGTTTCGGAAATTCACTGTTGACACATAGGCCTTAGATGGATGCGACATGCAGGTTCTAGTTGAAATTAGCAGTTCATGAAGTGGATGATAGAGACTGAGGTGACAGATTATTTACAAACTCACAAAATCCTTGTTGAGATGCTTCCAGTAAAATGTCCTCTTTGGACGAGTGACAACCAAAACTCCCCTCTTCTTTGGCATAGGGGACATAAATTGAGTGATGCTCTCAAAACTTCTAAAACCATTTTTGTGGGTCAACTGAATTCAAGTAACCTTCACAATGGTCACAATCCGAATATAGTATTTCTTCTGCCTCCAGAATCCTTTATGTGGATCAACTGAACAAAGTGACCTTCACTTTTTGGTCACAGAGTGGTATTCTCATTCCTCTATAATCTGGAGAAATCAGATAGTTTATCTATAACCACACATGAGGCCACAGTCAGAACAGTATCCCTTCAAAGGATACTTCTCCAAGTACTGACTCCCCCATATGGCCACACTCATTCCCATATGACATGCGGAAATTAGATAGATTGTCCTTAAAATGGCCCCTGAGCAAAACTGTATACTCAGTCTTGAAACTGTTGGTCACATCGTCTCTGCACCATGGTTTCCTCTCTCTTCAAGATGTATCCAATTTAGGAACATGCTGTCTTCAAACCTGCTGTCATTTCACAGTCACTCCAGAACCTGCAGGGTTTTTTTAAAATCTGTTTTCTTAAAGTTACAAATGAAAATGGACTGAAAAATGGGAGTGCATAATAATACTAAAAGGAATATTCTGATTAATGAGAATGAATACCTCTTTAGATTTAGCTTGAAAGGAAGAATGATGTTGTTGCCCTTTCCACCATAACATCAGACATGAAACATCACTGCCATGTATACGTATCACCTGTAAAAATATAATCGCAGCTTTAATTTGTTTTAAATGTGAAGCCACTTTCCTTTGTTTTACTGGATGATTTAAACCTCTCACATTTCAACACAGGAACATAGTAAGATAAGCCATGATCACTCAATTATAGAAAATATACACTAAAACTAAAACTAGTTTCAGAAATCCCAATGCACGTGTGCAAAGCTGAATTTGTGCAGTATGCACAATGACCTCCAGTCTGCAGAAGGGTTTATTAAATCAGAGAGAACAACTCCATAAGTTGGAACCAGAAAGATCTAAGCAATTAATCAGCATGGCAATGCAAAACACCCATGATCTCTCCGTTTTTCTCCAATTCCACCCCCCCTTAAGGTTGACGGAAAGACCGACAACGGGTTAATTAATTCTAAGAACCCACTATCTTCCAGTGTAGATTAAATACTGTTGCTCAGAAGCAAAATGATAACATTCCCCTGCAGATGTTCATAACAAACTAAAATAACCCATGTTTAGTCTAAATACAGCAGGTTGGCACCAAGGGGGGGGGGGGCATCTGCAGGCATTGCTGCCCCCAAATGAGGTGCTGTGCTCCTCATGCCCATCACTGGCCCCTGCCCCACTGCCTCCCGTGTCAGTAGCATCTAGGTTGATACATGCTAGTGATTCTCCACCTGCCCCCGACCATGTTACTAGTGTGCTTCAAGGGTCACTAGTGTCCGACACAATAAAAAGAGCATCCTCGTGCCCCATGTCAGGGGACGGATGGTGTTAAAGACAGGCAAGTCCCTGCCAGCAACCACCCCCTCCTCATTGACAGGTCCCTGCTAGCACCCCTCAAAATCACTAATGCCCCCCTCTAACATACGTTGTGGCGCTGACCCTGAAATACAGTAAACATTCTCATGAGAATATTTTTAAAAATTTGTTACAAGATTTTTTAAAATCCTGTTTTAATAAAATAGACTTCATTGTAAATACAATCAAAATGTGTCAATTTTTTTCCTAACCACTCGAGATTAATTCAACTCACAATAACAATGCTTTCTTTATAGAAACTCTAAAACTAAATGAGTGAACCTTTAACATAATAAACTCAATCCTTGGTTCAGAGCAGTTATTCAACAGAAAAATAAAGAATGTCATTCAGAAGTTGGAGTGGGAAGGTTGCGAATGAAGCCCCCAATCATCCTCCACCAAGCCAAACCTTTCTTGCTCCCGTTGGAGAGAGAGATTCTAAGGCATGCTGGGAACAGCAGAGAAGGCTTCCACCCACGCTGATACAACTTCGACATCACTTCCCTGTAGCTGGCCCTCTTTCTCATAACTTCAGGAGAATAATCTTCCAAGGTTCTAAATTTTTTGCCTTTACGACGGGCTTCATGAATCAGTAGTTCCTTTATTTGATAATGATGAGTGTGCACAACCACAGAACATGGTTTTTGACCTGATTTAGGCTTAGGCAATAATGTTCTATCAAGCTCCAGTAGTGTCAGAAATAACACATCTCCAAACAAATCAGAGAAAAATTTAGTCAGTATACCAGTCTCAGTATCTTCAGCCAAGCCTACAATGTGCACTCTCTCGTTATTGTAGCAGACCCGATTGTTCATTTCTTTAAAGTAGATTCCGTTAAGGTCAAATGCTCACCTTGTTCTTCTATACTTTCGAAAGGCAGATTTGTGGAAATTGGGTTTCCAGTGTCAAAAGTCTTTCATCTAGATGTTTAAATCTTGCATCAATAGATGCTTTAATTTGTTCCAGTACATCAGAAGAGCCCTCAATAGTCAGATTTGCTGGAGGAATAGGAGGAGTTTCTTGTTTCTTTCATTTTTTTTCCACTTTTAGCAATATTTCCAGCTCTTGTATCGATTTCAAATATAGAATATACAATTCGACCTAATTTGAGAGTTTCAAGAAAAGTAAATGGGGAAAAAGTATACTGAAGGTGTCGAGCTATGATATGGACGTCTACTCCATATCACAGCCTATCCGGAAGTGTGTCTATTTTTTAAGATACTTTAAAGTGTTCCTATTTTACCCGCTTCCACCACCACCCCAGTAATGAATTCCAGACACTCACCACTCCCTGTGTAAAATAAAGCCTACCCTCTGACAATTCCCCTAAACTTTTCTCCACCTATCTAAAAAGGATTTCCATTGATATGCCCTGGCTGTAAACTCTATGCCTCTCATAATCTTATGAACTTCTATTAAGTCATCCTCTCTAAAGCTTCCTCATCCTTCTTATAATGATGCAACCAGAGTTTTATAGAGCTGAATCATTATATCACAGCCTGTGGCCTCATTCCCCTGACTAATGAAGGCCAGCATTCCATAAGCCTTCTCAACCACCTACATAGTGGTTAAGGGATCTATGGATTTGGGCCCCATTTCTCTCTGTTCCTTCATTCTGCACATAATCCTGTCATTACCGATGTACTCTACTTTAGTTGGATTTTTCAAAGTCCATCACTTTCAACTTATCCAGATTGAATTCCATCTGCCACTTCTCTGCCCTACTCTGCATAACAGATATCTATTATCTGTTGGGAAAAGGTAACCATCTGCACTATTCATAACACCTCCAACTTTTGTGTCCTCTGCAAATTTACTGATCCATCTCTTCACTTCCCCATCCAAGTCATTTATAAAAAGCAGAAAGACCTGGGGTCCCTACGGAATACCACTAGTCACCGACATCCCATCAGGATTGGTTCCACCTACTATCACCATCTTCCTCTGTCGGCAAGGCAACTGCAAATTCACACAGCCAAGTTTCCATGGATCCCATACCTCAGGCCCATTTTGGTTCACCATCCGGTCCATTTCCCGCTGGAAAACCACGACGCCATTTGTGACCCCAAAGGGTACCCTGAGGAATTGATATATCTGTCCATTCACTTCGAAGGCCGTGAAAGGTCAGTCTTCTCAGTGGATCGGGAGCTGATGATAGACCGAACGCAAGTCAATGGTGGAAAATACGTGGTATTGGGCAATCTAATTCACCAGAAGCATCCAGAAGCGTGAAGTGGTTGATTGTCTGGCTGTAGTCAACCACCATCCGCGGCTTCTCCCCGTTTTTAACAACCACCACCCTCCAGGGACTCGAGCTAGGTTCGATAATGCCCTCGTCCAGCAGTCTGCACACCTCACTTGTGATAAATTTCCTGTGTTCATAACTATATTGGCGGCTTTTGGTGGCCACAGGTTTCCAGCCAGGGGTGAGGTTTGCGAAGAGCACTGGTGGAGGAACTCGGAGGGTGGAGAGGCTACAGGTGAGGCCCCGGGGCACGGGGGCAGGTGGCTCAGGCTGCTACTGGCAGGAGTGGTTACAGACAGAGAGTGGAACATGAGACCCCCCAAAGTGCAGGCGAGAAACTGGCACTGAAAATCAAGTCCCAGAAGAGCAGGGGTGCACAATTGTGGAAGGACTAATAGTTTGAAGTCTTTGAACTTTCAGGGTCACCACGCAATACCCCTTTACCCCAGTCGAATGTGATCTGGTCGCCAATGAAATCCTCTGGGCGGTGGGGAGAATAGCCAGTCCACAACGATGGGCCATGTCTGGGCAGATAAAACTGTCAGTTGACCCTAAGTCAAATAAGCAATTGGTTTAGTGTCCATGCACTTTAATCAGTTCCATTGCTTTTGTGAAGGGATGGGGAAAATTCTGGTCTAGGGTTATTGATGCAGAGACTTGTAATGGGGACAGTGGAGTCCTGCGTGATGACGACACGCAAACAGTTGGGCCTGAAGAGACAGCGTCGAGGAGTTGGTGTTGCTGCCTGCAGCCTGCTGGGGGTGTCAGCCAGCCAACAGTAAGTGCTGGGAGTTGCTGCTTGCTGTCAGCAGTGGGGCAGTCAGTCTGGCAGACGTCGGCGGTGGTTATCGGGTCTGTAGCGTCAGGTCCTCAGTCGGCAGCGTTGGTGGGTACCGGGTCAGTAGCATTGGTCGTGGCGGCATATCCCCGGTTGGCAGCGTTGGTGGGTACCAGGTCAGTAGTGTTGGTCACAGCTGCGGGAACTTGGTCAGTCGGTAGCGGCGGTGGGTGTGGCATGTCCCTGGTTGGCAGTGGCGGCGGGTCCTTGATTGGCAGCAGCGGTGGCCGTTGAGTTCGGGGCTGGGACCTGGTCGGATGTTGCTTCATGAGGGAGGGTGGATGTCATTGCGGTGAGGGTGGGTTGTACCTTCCACGCTTGGCGTCTGCTCCGTGACATCAGGCACTGCCACGCAGTGGTGACCTCGCTCTCATTGGACGAGAGCTCTGAGGAAGAAGTGTTTGAATGGGAGGGTGGCGATTGGGCTTCACATGAGGCATTGTGTTTGACGGTGACCATTTTGCAGTGACAGACTACAGCAAAGTGGCTGTTTTTAAAGCACTTCTGTCACCTGGCTTTTCTCACCGGGCACTGGGACCTGCTATGCTTGTTCCTCCCACTGAAATAACACTTCGGGGTTGCATTGGGCAGCGTAGCGGCAGCTGACAGGCCGTCGGAGTGCCGATGGTTAGTAGGGTAGACGGAGGGCATCCTACTCATATCAGAGTGTGGGGTCCAGACCCGAGAGTACATGTCCATACTTAAGACCGCAGCCTCCATTTTCTCTGCAATCTGGATCACGTCCTCTAGGTTTTCTCGCCTGTGCTCTAGCAGGTGCTCCCTCACCTCATTCGATCAAACCCCGGCCACATAGGCATCTTAGTGCCTGAATATAAGCTCTACAGGATTCACTGGGCTGCTGCCTCCTTGATTCAAGTTTGACCCTGTTCACTGGATACTCATAGAGCCCTTTCAGACCTTCATGGCTGCGGCGCAAGTGGTCACGTCCTGGACGCTCTGGTAAACTCTCGGGGACACCATAGTCATCAATATTGGTAGTCGATGGCTGTCCTCTATCACGGCAGGGTCAGAGAGCTGTAAGTATGTTTCGAAGCATCTCACCCAGTGCTTAAAGTCATTCAAGGCTGTAGCTGACTGTGGGTCAATGTCAAGGCCTTCCAGCAGAGCTCCATCCCTTCAAAACCTTTTTAGTTAATAAAATTGTAGAGCGCGTCGAAAGAACCAAAGACTTGTTGATCCAAACCAAGGCTTTTATTAACTAAAAGACTGGAGCATATCACAAGTAGGTCGACCAGCCCAGAATGACCTGGTCTGGCTAGGAGCAATCCTTTAAGACCTGCCAGTCGGTGTGGCTGCACTCTCAGCCAATCACAGTCATCCTACACTACCATCTGTACATCGACACATTGGCGATAGAATTTGTACTATCACAGAGAGGTGACCTGATAGAGTGGTTTCAGATGATGACAGGCATTGATCGTGTTGATAGTCTGAGGCTTTTCCCCAGCACTGAAATGGTTGCCACAAGAGTACATCTGGGGAGGAGGTACAGAGGAGATGTCAGGGGTAATTTATTTAAACAGAGAGTGGTGAATGTGTGGAAGGGGCTGCCGGCAACGCTAGTGGAGGCGGAAGCGATAGAGTCTTTTAAGAGGTTTTTGAATATGTGCATGGAGCTTATGAAAAATAAAGGGCTATGGGTAAGCCTAGTAATTTTTAAGGAAGGGACATAGTCAGCACAACTTTGTGGGCTGAAGGGCCTGTATTGTGCTGTAGGTTTCCTATGTTTTGATGTTTCCAACCCCTGTTCAGTCTCTTAGGTAGGCACATGGATGGAAGGAAAGTAGAGTGTTACCAGGTGTGAGGTAGGGAAGGGTCAGATTTCTGTGGAGGAGTAAGTTGCACATAGATCAGCACCACCTCTCTGCTGCTATGCTCCATCAGTGTGGTCAGATCCAGCCAGAAATGCACGCCCAGCCCTGCCTTGTGAGTGAGCTTCCCTCACAGGTCTCTGGGCTCGCCTGAGGGTTTCTGCCTCCCACAGCATGACGAGCGATCTGAGGTTGCAGATGGAGAGACTCGGGTAGGGATGGGGCTGGCGGTGGGGGTAGGGCTCCCTCCCCGGAAAAGAATAAGGGACAGCAGAGACTTGAACATTTGAGGGAATTTGGAACCGTAGGTCTAATTCACCAACTCTGAAACACGGGAGTCTGCAAGCACTGCAATTGTAGTGAACACACAGCGAAATGGTGTAGGAACTCAGCCGGTCTTTTCAGTGTCCATAGGAGACAAAGATATATTGCTGACATTTTGGGCATGAACCCTTCTTCAAGTTCCATATCCCCAGTATTCTTGATATGAAATTAGGTTTAATTAGGAAGGTCGTGGTTGATGTGCCACACACAGGTGTGCTGGAGAAACTCAGCAGCCGTGCAGTGTCTCACTGAAGCAAAGTGATAGAACCAATGTTTTTGGCCCGAGTCATTAGTATGAGAGAAAAAGGGGCAAGATTCTGAATGAAAATGGGGGGGGGGGGGTGGGTGGGGAGAAAGGAGGGAGCAGAGAAGAGGGAGGAAGGAGCACAGGCTCTCTTTTTTCCTCCAGCCGCCCACCTCCTTCCCTCTCCATTCTGAGAGTCACCCCCTTCCCCTACCACCTCAACCTTTTTCTCTTCTAACCCCCCCCACTCATTTCCACCTATTGTCTGTTGGTCTGTAGTCCTCCCCCCAGCCCTAACCTTCTTATTTAGGTGCTTGCCTGCTTTTTGCTCATATCTGGACAAAGGGCTCAGGTCTGAAATGTTGGTTACAACCTTTTGCTTCCCATAGACTCTGCGTGACCTGGTGAGTTTCTCCAGCACGTGTCTTGCTTTCTATATGAAACTTATTTTCCCCATTTTCTCTTCAGTGTACATTTATACAACCACAAAAGGTTTTTTTTTCTGATTTATAAATGCAAAGATCAGCTTTCAATAGTGAAAGGCACGTGTAACTGGCAGATGAAAAGGTCAGGTTAATATCAGTGCCATTTAAAAATATCCAAGTCAATATCTGTATGGCAGCTCGGACGGCATAGCGGTTAGTGCAACACTGTTACAGCATCAGCGATTGGGACCGGGGTTCGAATCCCACGCTGTCTGTAAGGAGTTTGTATGTTCTCCCTGTCGGTTTTCTCTGGGAGCTCCAGTTTCTCCCCCACCCTTTGAAACGTGCCAGAAGGTAGGTTAATTGGGTGTAAATTGGGCGGCACAGACTCATGGGATGAAAGGGCTTGTTACCATGTGGTATGTCTAAATTTAAAATTTAAATTAAATATTTTAAAATATTGATAAAATGTAAACTTACGAACAACACATCCCGTTCCTCCTGGGCTGCCTTAAACCTAATGGCATAAGCACTGATTTTTCTAGTGTTAGATAACTCCCCACCTCTATCTGGTTGCACTATTTCCATCTTCCTTACCTAGTTTTGTCCTTAATTTTCTTTCTAATTTATACCCTATGCTCCCAGTGGTCTCTCCCTCTCCCAGTGGTCTCTCCCTCTCCCTGTCTCTCACCTCTTCCACCTTCTTCAATACCCTATCACTTCTTAAGCTCTTCCCCAGATTCCCCCACCCCACCTCATCCCTTGATGCCATCTCTTCCTACTTTACTCTTGACCTGAAACACTGACGATGTTTTCTATCCATCATTGTTGCCAGATCCAGGGAGTCCCTCCAGCATCTCATTGTTTCTTTGCATGTGACAGTAATTAAATGATTCAACGATTCAAAGGTTTATGGTGAGAGGAAGGAACTTCAAAAGAGAATCGGAGTGGTAAATGTTTCACCCACAGAGTGGATGATATCTGAAACACATTGCCAGAGGAAGTGGTAGAATCAGATATATTTATGAGGCATCCAGTTAAATAGACGGATGAAAGATATGGTCCTGAATTTTAAATTTAATTTTTAAAAATTTATACAAGTGGCACACTAATAGGCCCTTTCGGCCCATGAGCCAGTGCCACCCAATTACACCCTGTTACATTTTGAAGGGTGGGAAAAAACTGGAGCGCCCAGAGGAAACCCACGCAGATATGGAGCGAACGTACAAACTCCTTATCGATAGCACGGGATTTGAACCCTGGACCCAATCGCTGGTGCTGTAACAATGTTGCACTAACCACTACGCTAACGGTGCTGCCCTGACGTGGGCAAATGGGATTTATGTAGAGGGGCAATGAGTTCAGCATGGAGATGGTGGGGCGATAGATGTCGGCATGAAGGTGGTGGGGCGATGGGCATGTTTCCGTGGTGAACATTGCCCTGCAATTCTATCCAGTTTGATCACACAGCGAATGATACAATCACTCCAACTCTGGCAAGCTGTTGCTTGTCACCAGGGCATCCCACTACAATACTGAAAATTGAGACCATTTAGGTTCCATAGAGGTTCCCATAAAAATCTATGGCAAAGGTTAAGTTTTAAAATTAGGTTAATCATCTTAAGGTTTGAAAAAACCCCACATTTTCTGGGAACCTGCAGTAATCTGCGACCACAATTTTTCAGCATTCTATCAATGTTCTATATCTGAATTATCCTGAAAGGATACATTTATTGATTTAAAAAACATACAGCTGTATTCAACATCAAAAACACCACACACAAAATCAGCAACTGCGAGAAGGGAGATGAATAAGTGTGTAAATTCTTGTGTGGCGGCCCGCTACCCGGGGGGGGGGTGGGGGGGTGCCACCCGATACACAAAATGCCGGACAAATGTGGCGATCTCGCAAGGCCTTTCTTCCTGGCTGACTGCCTGCATGGCGGGAATGCCGACCAATCAGTAGCCAAAATGGCATTGACCTCACTTCCACTGGCAACAGCGGGAAAACCGGGCCCAGCGGCGGGAAACTGGGCCCATATAAGCAGGAGCAGAGAGAGCAATAATCAGTCTTAACTACAACCGCACTGAGTTTGTGTCGCTCTTCTGCTCTCTGCTGTAGTGCCCGTAACCCTCCCATGTTTCTAGGTTGGTGATTTATTTCTGAAATCAATCTTGGGAGCACGCTGACATCTGAGGCAAAAATTTGCACCTGATAGCATATCCTACTGGCAACTCCGAATTCCCATGTGGAAATATCCGATTCAGAAATCCTGAACTGAATGTCTACACTGTTGATCTTCACAGCCAGGAGCTGAAGTTTAGCAATATAGCTTGGAGGATTGAACTGGACGTTGTGGGTTAAGGGAGTCAATAAGTCCAAAGGCTCACTAGCTTCTGAGTGAAGAGCTAGATAGTTAGTTCAGTGGCGAATGAATCAAGGTGCATTAATAGAGGTTGTCTTACAAGCAGACCAGTAAGACATCTCATTGACAGAACAATAAGTAAGACACAGTATAGATGTGGAGTGTTACAATTGGCAGCCTAGTTGTAAGGTCATGAGATTCATTCAGAATAGCGGAGGGAAAGAAACTGTCCTTGAATCTGGTGGTGTGTGATCCCACGCTTGTGAATCTTCTGTCTGACGTGAGGGGGTGAGGAGAGTGTGGCTGAGAGGGGATGACTCTTTTTGATGTTGGCTGCTTTCCCAAGGCAGCGGGGGGTATACTTGGAGTTAATGGATGGGGAGGGGTGGTGTCTGCGTGGGCTTTCCCCAGGGGCTCTGGTTTCCTTCCACTTTTCAAAATGGACCAGGGATGGGTTTAAGTTAATTGGGTGTAATTGGGCGGCATGGGCTCATGGACTGAAAGGACCTGTTACTGTGCTGTATGTCTAAATTAAATTTTAAGAAATTAATATGATCTCAGAGGCACTGAGAACAATTTCATTAAGACTTTCTAACTCCTCTGCTCACATTGCAATGAATCTAAATGCCATTTGGCTTTGTAATTTCTTGCTCAACTTGCATACAATTGCGAAAGCCCCTTTGAATATCAGCACAGTTGCTGCACAGTTCGAATTTGCTCTTGACCTTCTGTTTTTAAATTTTGAGTTTAAGATTATTTGTCACACAATCCCTACTACAGTGAGTAGGGGTCTTCTGCACACAGACTAATGGGTTATCTCTAACATTCATTCAACAGAGTAAAGAGCATAATTAGAGAGTGTCGGATTAAAATGAAAAGAAAGGTAAAAATAAAGGGTGACTCTATGTGCAGCTCTGACAGGAATCATCAGATATTCCTGTTCAGAACTACTGCAGGCCAAACCAACATCCACAGAAATGGACCTAGCTGTAAGTAGTGATGTATTAAGCATGTTGGAAGACCTAGTGATTGTTGGGAAGGGTAAACTCTGGTAGACCCCAGCAATTTAAACAACAGGAGCACGGGCCCTTTGAAGAAGACCTGACCACACGGTCGCAGAGGAAGGCCACAGGTTAAATTGAGATGCCAGGCCTGGAGGCCTCCACCATCTTCCTGGCTAAAGGGCAAACTGTAGAAAATAAAACCAGATGACCTCAGAGCCAGATTAGAGCAGCAGAGGGACATCAGGGGTTGCTGTGCGACATGCTTCACTGAGATAAAGCTGAACAAGAACATTCTGGACATAGCGCTACAGCTTGATGGAGGTCACATTCCACCAGATGGACCAGACATTGGTGTCGGTTAAAGGCAGAAGCAGCAGTGATCTGCCATCCAGGGGTTACCCGCATGGCTTATTTTGTCAAGGCGCGCAATCTGCCCTACTCCATGGAAGATGTCAGGGAAATGACCAGGTCTTGCCAGGTCTACGCAGAGTGCAAGCCACACTTCTACCACCCCGCAAAGCCATTCAGGCCCTTCAAACAGCTCAGTGTCAATTTTAAGGGACCCCTCCCCTCCACGAACAGGAATGCTTTCTTCTTCTCTATCAATGATGAGTGCTCCCACTTCCCGTTCACCATTCCATGTCCAGACACGTCCACTTCGTCATTCATAAAGGCCCTAGATTCCATTTTCCCCCTGTTCCGGTATCCCGGCTATAAACATACTGACCGGGGCTCATCTTTTATGAGTGAAGATCTTCGTCAGTACCTGCTGGCAAGAGGCATCGCATCCAGCAGGACTACAAGCTACAATCCCCAGGGGAATGGGCAGGTTGAAAAGAAAAACGCCACAGTCTGGAAGGCTATCAAACTGGCCCTGAAGTCAATTGGCCTTCCAGACTCACGCTGGCAGGAAGACCTTCCTATGGCCCTCCATTCCATCTGATTGCTACTATGTACCATTACCAACACTACTCTTCACAAGCTCCTATTCAATTTCGAAAGAAGGTCACCATCGGGAACTGCATTCCCAATCTGGCTCACCACTCCTGGTCCGGTCCTACTTAGGAAGCACGTGAGGAGAAGCAAGACCGACCCCCTGGTGGAAAGGGTGAAATTGCTTCATGCCATTCCTACGTAAGCCTATGTGGAGTACCCGGATGGGAGGGAGGACAGCATCTCCATCAGGAACCCGGCACCTGCTGGAACAGAAGGTCCGTTGCCTCAAGTGCCCATGGAGCTCATTCCCACCACCCCCAATCAGGGCCTCAGGGAATCTGGTTCAGGAGGAAAGTGCATCCCCTTCCACTGTAGAGCCGGAGACCCCGTCCACCACTCCTCTCCCACAAGGGGACCAGGAGACTCAAGGAGCCCAAGGTCCTCCTGTGCTGAGGTGCTCCACCAGGATCTCCAGAAACGCAGACTGCTTAAATTTGTAATTAATTGTATATTTTTTCAAATTTTTTTTCTGAATTATTGTTCTCTGTCTTTATCCACACACCCTAAATTCTGCAGGAAGGGGTGAATGCAGTGAACTGAGATTCACTGGTGGTGTGTTATATTGATGGCTGGCTTTGCCCCCATCCATCCATATATAACCCTGGTTTCCCGCCTAAACACTGAGCCCCTCTGAAGATCACTGTAAGACCCTACCCTTAGTTATAAATTGTGTGTTCTCCCTCCAGTCGTGAGTTTATATTCATGCTACAGTAGCATCTGAGGAATGCTGTTGCATCTTGGGTAGATTCAAGATGGATGCCTCCACTTGAGGTCTGGCATGTGTATGCTCTGTTCTTCATATTGTTTGCTTAGTTACTAAATCTAGGTGTTTTAAAAAGAACCTAAGTTTTTTTTTATTGTAATAGAAGAAACAGCACATGGTACCAGGAGTAGAAGAAACAGCCAAGTTCTGCTGTGGACAGGAGTGAAAAAAAACACACACAGTGTGCATAGTGAGTAACAGTTGATATCAGCAGTGAAAATATGGAGAGTTTAAAAACTCATAATAAGGATTGGATGGGGGGTGTGTTGTAAAATGGACTCGAAATATTGACCATGAGTGGAGGCTGTTTAAACAAAGCTTTATGCTGTATCTACAAGCTATTAGAATCAGATATATAGAAGATTGCACTGTTAATTACTGTGGTGTGTCCTCAAGCACTAGAGGTTTTCAACACATTTATTTTTGCCAAGGCAGATGACCAGGGCAAGTTCGACAAGTTTATCGAGATGTTTCATAAACGCTGTTCACCAAAGAAAAATGAAACCTTCGAAAGGTACATGTTGCGCTCATGCACGCAGCTGTAGGGGGAGAGCTTTGATATATTTTTTAACAGACTTAAAATTAAAAGCATGAACATGTAATTTTGGATCACTGCAAGATTCAATGATTTGTGATAAAATTGTGTTCGGAATTAATGATAAAGAAGTAAGAGCTGTGAAGATATGCCACTCCAGTGAATTAAATTTTGATGATAGTGTAAAAGCCAGTGAAAATGAAGGCATAGTCGTAGCCACAGTATCTGGACACACACACACATACAAATAAAATATGAGACACAGGAAACAAAAAAAAGATGGAGAGACATTCAATTGTAAACAATATGGCACTAAACCTGCGCCAAAGCAATGCCCAGCTTATGGGAAAATCTGTAACAAGTGCAAAGGGCAGAATCACTATGTAAAGTAATGTTTTTCTAAAGGGAAACTAAACAGAAGTAGAAGTGTACACACTATAGAAGAAACTGCTCTCAGTGATACACTTTTCATGGGCATGGTGGTGCAGGAAGTGAACAGTGTTGACCATGATAAATTGACTGTGCCATTGCATACAAATGGAACAAATATTCCTTTCAAGTTAGACATAGGAGCAAAGGTCATTTTGAGTGTGACATCATGGCAATGAAGATAAGGCCGTAGATCCATGCAAATCCTGTAGTGCTCAAAATACTGCATATTCAATACACCGATTGGCCGATACTCCTGTCTGAGGATGCCTTTTGGAATTTCCTCAGCTCCCGAAATGTTCCACAGGACAATGGAGCACTTCATAGAAGGCATAACTGGGGTATGTGTGTACATGGATGACATAATCCTATGGAGATCCACACACAAACAACACGAGAGGCTCATCAAAGTGCTACAACACATCCAGAAGTATGGATTAAAGTTTAATGGAAAAATATCAGTTTGGTGTGAAGGAAATCACCTTTCTGGGAGATAAACTGTAAGAGGCAGGTATGGAGCCAGACAAGAGCAAGGTGAAAGCAATTTTAGAGATGCCCAGACTCACTGACAAAAAAAAGGCATATTGAGAGTGCTGGGAATGATGAATTTCATTGGTAAATTCATACCAAGCCTGTCTTCCAAAACAGTGTACCTGAGGAAATTGTTACAGGACAAATGTGAATTCAAGTGGACAGACAACCTCGAGGAAGAATGGGGACAACTGAAGACCATTCTAACTACAGAACTAGTGCTTTTAATATTTTTTGACGCATCCAGAAAGACAAAAATATCTATGGATGTTTCAAAAGATGGAATAGATGCTTACTACTTTAAGCTGAGGGAGAAGATTGGAGGCCACTAACATACATATCAAGGACGAGGACAACATCTGAATGTCGATATGCACAGATTGAGAAAGAGTGTCTCGGTCTGGTTGATGGACTCAAGAAATTCCATAGATGTGTGTATGGTCTATCAACATTAATGGCAGAGACAGTCCACAAGCCATTAATAGTGATAATCAAGAAAAGTCTCAGTGAAATGTCACCGAGAATCTAAAGACTTTGAATTGGTCTACACCCACCAAAAAGTATTGAGTTAGCTGAAGCGTTATCCAGTGCAATGACACAGAGTGAAGCACACAGTGAGAGTTCCACAGAGACAGATGTGAATCTCCGTGTAAATCTAATCACTAAATCACTTCCCATATCTGTTGTGAAATGCAAGCAGATCACAGCTGAACAGAAAAGGACACAGTTCTGCAGAAGGTCATCAAGAATCTGAATGAAGGATGGCCTAGAAGTGAATGTCAGCCATACTACAACCGCAGAGCTGAGCTGAGCGTTATCAATGGGCTTCTACTCAGACAGAGCAGAATTGTCATTCCTCAATCACTGCAGCAAGAGATGCTGAAAAGGGTGCATGAGGGGCACCTTGGAATGGAAAACTGCAAGAGGAGGGCCAGAACTGCTGTTTATTGGCCAGGAATAAATACTGACATTGACAGGATGGTTTCCAGCTGTGAGACCTGTTTGAAAAATCATGCAAAGCAGACAAAGGAACCCATGATAATAACTGATGTACCAGCAGAAGCATGGCAGAAAGTTGGGACTGATCTGCTCCATATGGATGGACAGAATTACTTGCTGATTATTGACTATCTATTAAACTATCTGGAGATTGTGCTGCTTCCTAACATGTCAGCTGCTTGTGTGATCAAATATATTAAATCGATCTTTGCAAGACATGGAATTCCTCAAATTGTCTACAGTGATAAAGGACCATGCTACAGCTGTAGGGAATTCCAGAACTTTGCAGGAGTATGATTTTTGACATGTGACTTCAAGTCCTCTGCATCCCCAGTCAAACAGTAAAGCAGAGTTAAATAGTTGCGCAAGAAAGCACGAATCAGTTCTATTGAATTACAGACCTTCACCACTGGAACATGGCATGTCACCTGCTGAACGTCTGATGGGACCTAGACTACTCACCACACTTCCCTACTCTGCAGACCCAAACAAGATCAGAGATGTCGAATAGAAACAAAAGTATCTGCAATGGAGACAAAAAACAAACAGTGACAAGTCAGTGAGAAGCTTAGGGCTACTGGTATAACATAACACAGGGAGACTCAGAGATTCCAACACTTGGGACAAAAAGGGAAACTGTTCTGGGAGAAGTAAATCCAAGATCCTACACTGTCAGAGCAGAGGATGGTCAAATACTGAGATGAATCGAAGGAGCCTGCTGAAACTGCAGGAACAGACAAATGCAGAGGATTTAGCCTGCACAGAAACACCACCCATGCTAGACAGTAGTGGACAAATAGAGCTGACACAAGTACCTGTGTTAAGAAGATCCACTAGAGTTGTCAAAGCACCTGACAGACTGAGTCTATAAAAGAAAAAGAACTGCACACCTAAAGGGTTGTGCTGCTGATGTTCATGTTATGTTTGTGTGGAATTTGAAATTGAAAAAATAGTGCATTAATGTGTCATGTTTGATTAAACATCTCATGGAAAGGGAATGTAGTGATAGAGTGCTATCACCAGGAGGATTTGGAGACTGAGTGTGTAGCATCTGGGGAATGCTGTTGCATCTTGGGTAGATTCAAGATGGATGCCTCCACATGAGGTCTGGTATGTGTATGTTCTGTCCTTCATGCAGTTTGCTTAGTTAATAAATCTAGATGTTTTAAAAAGAGCCCAAGTTTACTTTGTAATAGAAAAAACATCATAGACTGGACCATATTGCAAGGGCTCATCTTCAGACTTGAATGAATATGCCAGGGCTATCACCGACTTCATCAAAGTCTGTGTGGATGAGTGTGCAACCAAATTAAAACTAAAGAATTAAAGGATTTGCAATGGGCTGAAGGTTAGGTCCATGGCATTTAAGACCTGTAATCCAGATCTCTACAGGAAGTAGCATTGGGATTAGGCTTTTTGCACCAGTGGCTTGCCACACAGATACTGTAATGAGATGTAGCATACCAGTGTTGACCTTAGGAGTCATGATATGATAAAGGATTGTCATGGTTACACAGCACAAGATTTATAGAAGGCTATCTTAGCAGCAAAAGGCAATTCTGAGGGAAGCTAGAAGCAATTACTTACTCACCAGCTATTGCAGGGGTTGCTGCCCATTACATCCCACAAGGCAAAGCCTAATATCATAAGTGGATATGATGCTTCACTCCCTGATGAGCTGAACACCTTTTAAGCAGGCTTTGAAAAGGAGAATTCAATAGTATGAATGAGAATCCCTGCAGAAGCCTGTGACCCCATGATATCTGTATACTGAGACCAACATCAGAACATCTTTCAAGACAGAACCCTTGCAAGTGTCTGTCCCAAATGGTGCTTCTGGAAGGGTACAGAATATCTGTACCAACCAATTAGCTGGAGTGATCACAGACATTTTCAATCTCTCATTACTACAGACAGAAGTTTTCCCACCTGCTTCAAAGCGCATCAATCAGCAGGTGCTGTGACTGTAGTAAAAACATGCTGAAATCCTAGAAGAACTCAGTCAGATTTTCAGCGTCCATAGGAGACAAAGATATATTGATGACATTTCGAGTCTGAGGCCTTCTTCAAGGAATAAGCAGAATGACCCAAGAGCAGGAAATCTCAGAATTCAGACAGTGCTGGCTGGGGGCAGGAATCCAGAAAAACAAAAGTTATTAATTCGATAAGGGAAGTGGTGAGAATTTATTATGTCTGTACAAAAGGAGACAGGGAGAGATGGCTGGACACCATGGACAAATATGTCAACAAGGGAATGAGATGGGGAATTAAAATTCGTGTCCACTGGGTGGTCCATGCTATTGGGGTGGACAGAGTTGAGGTGGTGAACAAACCAATCTCCCATTCTGCACCCAGATGCAGTAGATGACCCCTGCAGATTCACAAGTGAAATGTTGCTTCACTTGGAAGGATTGATTTGGGCCCATAATGGTGCTGAGGGAGGAAGTGTGGGTGCATCTCCTGTGGTCACATGGATAGGTCCCAAGGGGATGATTGGTGGGGAGGGAGGAGTGGACTAAGGGAGTCACGGAGGTAGCGGTCCTTGGGGAAGGAGGCGATGGGATGAGAGGGGAAATAGGTGCCTAGAGGTGGGATCATGTAGAAGAGGATCTGTTGGATGCAGAGGACAAAAGGATTCCTGTCCTTGTTGGGTAAAAACACACCAAAATGCTGGAGGAACCCAGGCAGTCTTTCAGCAAGGACAGAATTCACCTACCACACACAAGCCTCCACATGCAATACCTCAAGGATGTGTGCTTAGGCCACTGCTCTCCTCTCTCTACATCCATGACTGTGTGATGAGACACAATTCAAATGCCATCTGCAAATATGTTGTTAATACCATGGTCGTCAGCAGAATCACAGACAGCAATGAGGAAGCATACAGGAGTGAGATAGATCAACTGGGTGAGTGGGGTCACAGTAACACACTTGCACTCATTGTTAGCAAAACGAAGGAACTGATTGTGGACTTCCAAATGGGAAACCAGGAGGAACCAGTCCTCGGAGGGGGGTTAGCAATAGAAAAGGAAATGAACTTCAAATTCCTGAGTGTCAACATCTCTGAAGATCAATCCTGGGGCCTCCAAGTTGAAGCAATCGTGAAGAAGGCTCGCCAGCAGCTATACTCTATTAGGAGTTTGAGGAGATTTGGTATGTCACCAAAGACTCTTGCAAATTTCGACAGGTGTACTGAGGAGAGCCTTCTGACTGGCAGGGAGGTGCCAATACACTGGACAGGAGAGTTGTGAATTCAGCCAGCACCCTCATGAGCATTAGTCTTCACTCCACAAGAGGTGGTGTCTCAAGAACGCATCCTGTATCATCAAGAAGCCCCACCACCCAGGTCCTGCCCTCTTCTCACTGCTTCCATCAGGAAGAAGGTACAGGAGCTTGAAGATGAACACCCAATGACACAAGAACAGCTTCTCCCTCCCCCCCACCCTGCAATCAGATTTCTGAATGAACCACAGAAACTCCCTCACATTCTCTTCTTTTCCACTAATTTATTTATTTTTAATAATATGTCATTTATAGCAATTTTTGCACCTGTGTTAAGAAGATCCACTAGAGTTGTCAAAGCACCTGACAGATTGAATCTATTTTAGCTGCCACAAAACAATGTATTTCATGATCCATATTCAAGATTATAAATTCTGATTTTGAATTCTGATTCTGAAGATTGATTCTTCTTTGGCTTGGCTTCGCAAACGAAGATTTATGGAGGGGTATTTCCACGTCTGCTGCAGGCTGGTTGGTGACTGACAAGTCCGATGCGGGACAGGCAGGCACGGTTGCAGTGGTTGCAAGGTAAAATTGGTTGGTTGGGGTTGGGTGTTGGGTTTTTCCTCCTTTGTCTTTTGTCAGTGAGGTGGGCTCTGCGGTCTTCTTCAAAGGAGGTTACAGCACGCTGAACTGTGAGGCGCCAAGATGCACGGTTTGAGGCGAGATCAGCCCACTGGCGGTGGTCAATGTGACAGGCACTAAGAGATTTCTTTAAGCAGTCCTTGTACCTCTTCTTTGGTGCACCTCTGACATGGTGGCCAGTGGAGAGCTCGCCATATAACACGACTTTGAGAAGGCGATAATCCTCCATTCTGGAGATGTGACCCACCCAGCGCAGTTGGGTCTTCAGCAGGGTGGATTCAATGCTTCCGGATTCTGCCAGCTCAGGTACAAGTTGGTGATGAAGTCATTCCAATGAATGTTGAGGATGGAGCGGAGACAGCACTGATGGAAGCGTTCTAGGAGCCGTAGGTAATGGCGGTAGAGGACCTGTGATTCAGAGCCGAACAGGAGCGTGGGTATGACAACGGCTCTGTACACGCTGATCTTTGTGTGTTTCTTCAGGTGATTGCTTTTCCAGACTCTTTTGTGTAGTCTTCCAAAGGCGCTATTTGCCTTGACGAGTCTGTTGTCTATCTCTTTGTTGACGCTTGCATCAGATGAAATGGTGCAGCCGAGGTAGGTAAAATGGTTGACTGTTTTGATGGAGATGTGGGGGGGCTGGTAGTAATGGTGGGGAGCTGGCTGATGGAGGACCTCAGTTTTCTTCAGGCTGACTTCCAGGCCAAACATTTTGGCAGTTTCCGCAAAACAGGACGTCATGCGCTGGAGAGCTGGCTCTGAATGGGCAACTAAAGCGACATCGTCTGCAAAGAGTAGTTCACGGACAAGTTGCTCTTGTGTCTTGGTGTGAGCTTGCAGGCGCCTCAGATTGAAGAGACTGCCTTCCGTGCGGTACCGGATGTAAACAGCATTTTCATTGTTGAGGTCTTTCATGGCTTGTTTCAGCATCATGCTGAAGAAGATAGTAAAGAGGGTTGGTGCGAGGACACAGCCTTGCTTCATGCCATTGTCAATGGAGAAGGGTTCGGACCCGACCTTGATGGTTTTCGTGCAGTTGGATAACCATGTTGAGGAACTTGGGGGGGCATCCGAGGCACTCTAGTATTTGCCAAAGCCCTCTCCTGCTCACGGTGTCGAAGGCTTTGGTGAGGTCAACAAAGGTGATGTAGAGTCCTTTGTTTTGTTCTCTGCACTTTTCTCGGAGCTGTCTGAGGGCAAAGACCATGTCAGTAGTTCCTCTGTTTGCGCAAAAGCCACACTGTGATTCTGGGAGGACATTTTCGGCAAGACTAGGTATTAGTCTATTAAGGAGAATCCTAGCGAAGATTTTGCCTGCGTGATTCCCCTGTAGTTTGAGCAGTCTGATTTCTCGCCTTTGTTTCTGTACAGGGTGATGATGATGGCATCACGAAGGTCCTGAGGCAGCTTTCCTTGGTCCCAGCAGAGCATGAAAAACTCATGCAGTTTGGTGTGCAGAGCTTTGCCGCCAGCCTTCCAGACCTCTGGGGGGATTCCATCCATACCTGCTGCTTTTCCACTTTTCAGTTGTTCAATTGCCTTATATGTCTCTTCCCGGGTAAGGACCTCATCCAGCTCTAGACTCAATGGTTGTTGAGGGAGCTGGAGCAGGGCGGATTCTTGGACTGAGCTGTTGGCACTGAAAAGGGATTGGAAGTGTTCTGACCATCGATTGAGGATGGAGATCTTGTCGCTGAGGAGGACTTCGCCGTCTGAGTTGCACAGAGGGCTTTGGACTTGGGGTGAGGGGCTGTTCACTGCCTTTAGTGCCTTTAGCGCCAATGTCGGCGCTAAGCTGGGTTCGTTTGGCGAGGCTAGTCCACCACTCATTTTGGATCTCCCGGAGTTTGCGCTGAAGGTGGCTGCATGCGAGACCGAAGGCTCGTTTTTTTCGTTGGCCAGGAAGGCATTGCAAGGTGAGCCTGGTGGGCAGATCACTTCTTTGCCAGCAGCTCCTGGATTTCCTGGTTGTTTTCGTCAAACCAGTCCTTGTTTTTCCTGGAGGAGAAGCCCAGTACTTCTTCAGTGGATTGCAGTATAGCTGTTTTCAGCTGATCCCAGAGGGTTTCAGGAGACGTGTCTGTGAGGCAGTTTGCATCCTCGAGCTTTGCTTGGAGGTTTGCCTGGAAGTTTCCTCTCACTACGTCTGACTGCAAGTTTCCAACATTGAACCTCTTTCTGGGGGCTCTACTGTTCTTGAACTTTGGCTTGAAGTGAAGGTTGAGCTTGCAGCGTACAAGCCGGTGGCCAGTGTGGCATTGATTAGCACCAAACAATAGCACATGATACTGTGGTGGGGCTCATTCAGGATCCTGATGGCTGTGCAGAAGAAACTGTGTTTTGGTGCAAGCTTTCACTCTAAAGCCTTCTTCCTGATGGGGGGAGGGGGAGTATGTCAGGAGAGGGCTTGGACATTCATAGTGTTGGCCATCTTTCCTTTGCAATGGGAGATGTAGATGGAGTCCATGGAAGGGAGGAAAAATTTGCATTATACTTTGAAGTGTGTTTGCTACCTTCTGTAGTTTCTTCCAAACTTGAACCCCTCTCACTGTCAATTTATGCCCTCTACTTTTAGGTTCCCCTATCCTGCTCAAAAGATTGTGGCCATTCATCTCATTCATGTCCTTGTGGAAAATACCCTAAAGGTTAACCTCCAGGTTGAGTCGGAGGTGAAGAAGGCGAATGCAATATTGGCGTTCACTTCTCGAGGAACAGCAGGGATGTAATGTCGAGACTCTATAAAGCACTGGTGAGACCTCAATTGGAGTTACAGTGTACAGCTTTGTTTGCCTTATTTGAGCAAAGACATGGTGGTGCAGGAGAGGGGTCAGAGAAGATATACTAGAATGATATCACGAATGAAAGGATTTGCATATGAAGAGCGATGGCCTGCTGTTGGACTGAACTTGTTGAGGGGGCGCTCATAGATGCATTTCGAATGCTGAAAGGCCTGGACAGAATAGTTGTGGCCAGGATATTTCCCATGGTAGTGGTGTCTAGGACAAGAGGGCACAACTTCAGGATAAAAGGGCATGAATTTAAAACAGAAAAGCAGTAAAATTTCATGTCAGAAGGCCATGATAACTTGTTGCCACAAGGGGCTGTGAAAGTGAGATTATTGGGTGCATTTAAAGCAGACAGTGACGGGTGTTTGATTAGTCAGAGCATTGAGGATTCCTGGGAGAGAGCCAGAGAGTGGGATGGATGGATGATTTCATGATTAGAATGGCAGAGCAGACTTGATGGGCCAATGGGCCGACTTCTGCTCGTGATCTTTTGTAACCTATGAGCAAACAGAATGAATGAAGTCACCATTGATCATCCTGTGAACGAGGATGATCATGACCTTTTGATTAGTTTTGGAACAATCTCACCCTTTGATTTATCACTTGACAGTGAGTATTTATAATTATCTGCCCCTGCAAGGAGAAAGAGCTGGCTGCAGCCTGCCAACATGCCTTCAGTGGAGAAAACAACAGGAGCTAGAGCATTATTAGCTGAAGCTTTTTTCTCCAGCCATAGAGGACTTCCAAGGCCAGCTGACTGCCTACCTCAGACCAGGTAATGTATTTATAACTATGCTGCATGTCTTTGCTACAGGCAAGTGAAAACTACCCACTTTCAGTCAAACCTGAACACTGCCAGAGGAGGAGATGGAATGAGATACAATCACTACCTTTAAAAGGCAATTTTATAAACACATAAATAGGCAAGGCATTTAAGGACTCAGACCTAATGTAAATACCTGGAATTAGTGTAAATGGACAAAAGGATAGGTGGGACATGATGGGCTGAAGGGCCTCTTTCTGCCCTGTATAGCTCCATCATCCAAATATATTCCTGAATCATGAGATATACCTTCATTGAGTAAATCCCAGAGTTTTCCATATTAGGAGAATGTCAAAATAATGACCTATCTGATGTTTATATTTGTGGTTGATATTTTACCCAACCGATTTTAATCTGGCCTCGCAATCTTCACAAGCAACTTATTGCTCCATGGTTGGTGCAATGGCTATTGCAACACCTTAACAGCACCAGTGACTGGGACCAGGGTTCAAATCCCACGCTGTCTGTAAGGCATTTGTACGCTCTCCCCGTGACTGTGTGAGTTTTCCTCGCGGGCTCTAGTTTCCTCCCACCGTTCGAAACGTACTGGGGGTGTAGGTTAATAGGGTGTGAATTGGACAGCATGGACTCGTGGGCTGAAATAGCCTGTATGCCTAAATTAAAATTTTAAATTTAAAACCATGATGTTTCCTGGCAAGAATTTAAGCTCTGGATGTCTCAATGCAGATTATAGTTCAATATTACTAATTAGATCCAACTGAGGGTCAACCCAGTTTGATACTATATCTAGTTTTCATGTTGATTGGTTCTTGGACACTGGAGACTGCAAATTAAGCAGGATCCCATTTGGAAGAAAAAAACCTCTGCATAGTTCTGTCCCAGGCCTTGTATCATGTTGGCAACATGGTTTGGGATCATTTAGTAAATTTTAGTGGACATTTGTTTCTCATTTAGAGGAAATCTGTTCATTATGGAAAGAAATACAATAAATTTACGCCATTGAGGTTAGAATACAGTGACGTGTGACAGAAACAGTTTTGAGTAAAATGTTAAAATATTATTGAGACCTTCTCTTTAGCAAGTCTGACTGAAAATCCAAACATTGCAACTGCTTGTTATACGGAATAAAACATGGAAAATACTAGAAACATTCACCAGGTCAGGCAGCTCGGCTGATGTTTGCTGCCCATTCCTCATTGCCTCCAAGAGCATGGGAGTGAGCTGCCTTCTTGAACCACTGCCATGCGGGTGAAAGTGCTGCTGGAGGGGAAATTTCATACTTTATACTCAGTGACGATGCAGGAAGCAGAAAGGTCATTTGCACACGCACATTTTGGAGGGGAAACTAATAAGGTAAGCCTGCAGGTGCTGCGCTCAAGGGCAGTACACGAAGTTTGCTGGAGAAAAATGACGGGTCACACAGCATCCAGAGGAAGTCAAAGGCAGTCCACGTTTTGTGTGATCTTTTTTCAGGAGTTCCTTCAGTAGTTTTAAGCATTGTCTGGAGATTCTTTGCTTCCCTGAATCCAAAGCACCCATTTACCATGATGCCAAATCCTTCCAGCTTATTTACAAATCCTGTTTTTGATTTTTTTCCCACGATTCACTCATCCCTAAGTGTTGACACATCATTTACCTTTTCTTAGCTTCAATAAAATTGTTTAAATTTCATTATCATTAAAAAGAGTGCTTCCTCTTCCCAAAGTACTGCTGAGGCCCTACATTTCAATGCAAAACAAATTAATTCTATATTACACACATCAATTGCCACACTTTCTGCTCAATCTATTTCAGACTTGAGTGCTATCTGACTTAATTAATTGGAGTTATTCATTCTTGTCTGTTTGCAAGTTCAGATCTCTCTGCCTTTTGTCATTTTCTGTCACCACCTCTCAGGTTGGGTTTCATGGTAATACTTTTACCTCTGGCTCAGAGGGAGTGAATTCCAAACCCACTCTAAATTTCTCCATCATGTGGAGTTTGGAATGCGAGTGTCCAGTGGTGTACCTGGTTCCGATTCATGCCCAGCCCACATCTCCACTGTAAAGGATGCAGGCCCCGAGAACAGGCGTTCCAATGTGCCAGCAGGAGTCAACAGGAAACTGCTTTTGCAAGATGTCCATCAGAAGGCAGTAACATGTTTGAATATTTCCCACTGGCCTTGCTAGATGCATCTCCAGCAAGGCCCAGGAAGTTGATTCCATGAAGGACACAGCCCCATCTATTCTCTCAAGTATTCCCTCCCTCCACCAGTAGCTGTAGTGTATGCCGTCTACAAAGTGCACTGTAGTTAAGGTTGGCACGGTTGGGGTAGTGGTTAGTGCGACGCTGTCACAGCGCTAGCGATCGGGACTGGAGTTCGAATTCCACACTGTGCGAGTTTGTACCTTCTCCCTGTGTCTGCGTGGGCTTTCCTCGGGGAGCTCCGGCTTCTTCCCACTATTCAAAATATATTGGGGGGTTCAGGTTAATTGGGTGTAAATTGGGCGGCACGTGGGCCGAAATGGCCTGTTACCCTGCTGCATGTCTAAATTTAAAAAAAACTAAAGTTCAAGTATATTTGTCACAAAATACCTCGTACTATGAGAAGGGCTTTTCTGTAAACAGACTGTCTCTAGCATTCGTACAGCTGTGTAAAGAGTACAATTATAGAGAAAAGGATTATAATGATTAGCACAAAGCAAAAGCAGTGTGAGTTCACTGCTATAGGGTTCATTCAGGAGCCTGATGGCTGTGGGGTACAAACTGTCTTTAAGCCTGTTGGTGCATAATTTCTAACTCTGAAACCTTCTCCCCAATGGGAGGAGGGAGAGGAGAGTGAGCCCAAGGTGTGATGGGTCCTTCATTATATTGGCTACCTTTTCTAGGCAGGGGAGATGTAGATGACTTCCTCAGTCAACTTTAATAGCACCATCCAAATGCATGGCATCGAACACAAAGCACAGAGGCAGCAGGAACAGATGGAGATTTCAGATTTATTGTCAGAGTACAGAGACATCACATACAACCCTAAGATTCTTTTTCTTGCGTGCAAGGCTGAATGACCAGTTATTGGTCGTGCAAGAAAAAAAACCTGTACACAACATATACATATAAACAAATAAAGAAATGTAAACAAACTGACTGTTCAATACATAGAGGAAATAAAAAGTAAGAATCCTTAAATCCAAGATTCAAGATCTCAAGATTAAATTTATTATCATTGTAATAAAATAGTGTCGTATTACATGAAATTCCTTTTTGCAAGGCAGACAGATTCATCACTGGCAGGAATTGCCTTAGTGCCTCTTTCAGACAGTCAGAGAGAGAGAAGTAAAAGAGTCCCCCCCACAGTCACCAAGTATCCATAGGTTATTTACTGCAGCCACACTGAGTCCAGTCCAAGCCATTGACTACCCAAGGTCCAGATCCAAACCAACATGATCAGGAACCCTTCAGTGCCCTTGGCACCTCCTTGCATCCCAGTTCCAATATCTGTCACCCCTCCAGCCAGCTTGAGCCAGGCTCTATCAGTCAGAAGTCCAGTGCGAGTCTCTGAAAAGCAGTCATGAATCCCTGATTGAGTTTATTGTTGAGGAGTCTAATGGTGGAGAGGTAGCAGCTGTACCTAAACCTGATGGTGTGAGTCTTGTGGCAGCTAGACCTCTTTCCTGATGATAGCAGCGAAAACCGAGTGTGTGCTGGGTGATATGGATCCTTGATGATTGCTGTTATTTTCCAGCAGCAGTATTCCCTGTAGATGTCCTCGATGGTGGGGAGGGACTTGCCTGTGATGTCCTAGGCTGTTTCCACTACCTTTTGGAGGACTTTATGCTCACGGTATTGACCAGACCGAGATGCAGCCGGCCAGCATCCTTTCCACCACACCTCTGTAGAAATTCACCAAGTTTTCTGATGTCATATCAAACCTCCACAAACTCCTGAGGAAGTAGAAGCGGTGATGTGCTTTCTTCACGATGCCATTGGTGTGTTGGTTCTTTGCTTTATAAAGACATTGTATCCACTTTGTCCATGCTGACCATCAAACCTACACTAATTCTATGGTACACTCCCACATCCTCACCAACTAACCCTCATTTACAGAATGAGAAAAGGATAAGAAAGTTTTTGGATGGAAATGGAGTGAATGTAAGCAAATGGGACAAGCTTGGGAAGACAGCTTGGTCAGCATGGACAAGTGTGCAGACGCTTATTATCTTGTCAGCTGGACATCTTTTTTTTTGAATATTTTATTTATGGTTTTTCCACTTAAACTCCAACAATCGTCAATATCATTAATATCAATATCAACAATGTCAACATTATTTACATTTCATATTTGTTAATTCCATACAATCTTTTCATAGAGTTCTTCTTTTTATCCCCTTCCTTCCCCCCAAAGTAAACTCTTAACATCAGACTAATTACACACAATAACCAAAACATTCACAACAAAGGTGTGAACCTTATATTTGGGAGTTTATGGGTCTGTCACGTCATGGCACCCAGTGCATAGGCTGCCTTTTTTTTTGTGGCTTTTCCTAGTTAGAACGGGATGGATCCCCTCTGTTCCCCCGCCAATTGAAGGGTGGATTAGGAGGGTAGGGTAGGGCAGCGAGGCACGACGGCTCACACTACAATTGTGCCCCCATGTAGTTTAAGTAGGGCTGCCGGACCTTCAAAAAAGTGCTGTATTTGTTTCCTTGGGTTGTAGGTAATTTTCTCCAAAGGGACACAGCTCTGCATTTCTGTGTTCTAGTATTCAATACTTAGGTAGGATCCGAACTTCCAGGCAACCGCTCTGCACTTCCTGGCCACCGCCAATGCGATCATGGCAAATTGAATTTGAAATTTGGACAGTTTCATTTTAAGCCTTACATCCGTTATGTTTCCCAACAGGAACAACCCTAGGTCCTGCGGGAAAACTTCACCTATGAATTTTTTTCTCTCGGGGATTGGCCCAGTTCCACGCAAAAGGGCCTGACCAGGCTGCGTGCACAAAAAATCCTGTCGCAATGGCATATCTAAAACATTGGTCTGATAATTCAGGTTTAGACCTGCATCAGGGACAACTGGTGTAGAAGATTGTATTTCACCTGTATGTTTTTGTAGAATGTAGGAGGTGCACCTGGGGGAGACCCACCCAATCACAGGGAGAACCTCCACACACAGGTCAGGGTCAAATCCAGATCACTAGACCTGTGAGCCTGAGTCACTCCTGGTTGGCTGTGCCACTGTGCCCATCTGTTGATGTATCCCCAAACTCTCTCCATCATGTTAAACCTCATAAGATGATGTTCTCCATGAATTTCCCATCATGGCAGGAGCCTTCTTCAAATTCACATATGCAATGGGGGAACAGTTCATTTCTTTGAAGCATTTAATATTTCAGTTCACTCTGAGTTGCAAGATATTTACATTTCCTATTTTCAGCCTTGAGGTCACACAGGCTGTGGGCTGCGGGTGACTTTGCAGTTGAAGGACTCAGACGGGCTGCATGCAGAAGACTGGCTCGTGGGAACCCGGTACCAGAAGTGGGATTTGAGAGGGTGCTGAAAGCAAAAAAGGGCACAGGCATTAAAGAATTTCCTATCGTATGGAAGGTTTGGATCTGGATATGGCGCTGCCAATAGTTTGAATTGGACCCTGTCAGGCTACAGAGACTGCGGGAGGTAAATCCACGGACACTCAATGCCGCTTAAGGGGCTCACTTTTGCTTCTTGTTCTCTTATTGTTTAGGGGGATGGGCAAAGCTCATGCCAATACTTTGTTTGCCTGATTTGTTTGTATTATTATGTGACAGTAAAAGGAACCTTGAACTCTGAATGGCCTTTCATGTTGCATGCAGCTGGCCAGAGGCCTGAGGCCTGAGGTCAACAGAAACTTCCTCATTTTAATGATTGTAGAGACCTTACAGAGGAGAGACCTATAGGCTCCACATGTAGCAAAGACCCAGTAAATTAAGGAACTTGACTTCTTGTGGACAGAAAGCAGGAAGTACAAATCACAAATTAATTATTGCACAAAATATGAACTAAAAGCTCAGAATGCCATTAGGATTAAGGAAACGCATAAAAGCTGAAAACAGGAAACATTTTTTACTTAAAATCTATAGTACATTAGTTTTCTTCTCTGGGAATGATAGCCGACTTTTGCTAAATCATTATTTTCAGGGCTAGAGATGATGAGATATGGAAATATGAGATTTATCAATTTGCAAATGCTCAGATATTCCTGGAGGAGAAGCCTGGACATTTTCCTTTGGTTTTATCGCAAGACAAGGGGAAAATGTGAAAGCTTATTTGACAGAAATATCTGAACATTTGAGCTTACCAAATCTCATATTTCTACATCTCAACGTTTCTTGGCAGGGAGTATTTTCATGTGATTCCTACAAATGACAGGAATTTCTGTGTCACTTTCCCATAGAACAGCCTGTGAGCACCTGATGCCATATTCCCCATTTTCATATACATCTGTGCACAAGCAGAATCCGGAATATACATGGCCCATTGTGATAGTTTGGGATCCTAACATCTCTGGATACATTTGTATACAGTGCTAATGACTGGCTGAGAGCCGTAGTCACACCTACTGGCCAGGTCATAAGGTGCTGCATCTAACCAGACACAGGTCAGTCTGGACTGGTCAACCTTGTTGTACTACTCTCCAGTCTTTTGTTAATAAAAGCTCTCGTTTGAGTCTACAAGTCTTTGAGTCATTCGACGCACTACAATTTTATTAACAAAACTTTCAATGGATGGAGCGAATGCTGCGACCAGAACATCTCAGCATTGACCCACAGTCAGCTTCTGCTCAGAGTGATTTCAGGCACTGAGTGAGATGTTTTGAGGCATACCTGCAGCGCTCAGACCTCGTCATGGAGGAAGATGCCGATAAACTGTTGGTTCTGATATCGATGGTGTCCACGAGGGTCTATGAAAACATCCAGGACATGAACTACCTGTGACTAAGGTATATGCCAGACACATGCTGGTGACCAGGAGACAGCAGCCGGTTGAATCCTACATATCCTATCTACAGGCATGCACCGATAAAACTGTGGTTGGGATCACTGATTGGATGCTTACATGGCTGGGATTTGATCTAATGAAGTGAGGCAACGACTGTTGGAGCATGGGGAAAACAGCCTCGTGGAGACTGTACAGATTGCAGAAACGATGGAGGCTCCAGCCCTAAGCATGGATGCCTACACAGAGGGCTTGGCCCACTGTTACAATATGAGTAGAATGCCTGCTTTTAATTCGGCCTCCCCACGCCCTGTCGATGGCTTTGCCATCGCCATGCTACCGAACACGGCCCTGAAGTGTTACTTCTGCGGGTGGAGTTTTGAATTTCCCTCCTGTATGTTGACTCATCCCCTATTTTATACAACCAACTACCATGGTATTGTCAGCAAATTTGTAGATGGTGTTATTGTCATACTGAGCCACACAGTCAGGTGTAAAGTGAGTAGAGCAGGGGGCTAAAAACACAGCTCTGGTATTGATGGAGGTGGTGGAGGAGATGTTCTTAGCAATCCTCACTTATTGGGGTCTGGAGATGAGGAAATTCTTGATCCAATTACATAGTGGGGTGTTGAGTCCCAGGTCTTGGAGTTTGCTGATCAGTTTTGAGGGGATGATGGTGTTAAATGCTGAACTGTAGTCGATAAAGAGGTGCCATGCTTTCTTCATGATGCCATTAGCATTTTGGGTCCAGGAAAGATCTTCCAAGATAGTGACTCCCAAGAACTTAACTTTGCTCACCCTCTCTACCTCTAATCCCCCAATGATCACTGGATTATATACCCTTGACTTTCCCTTCCTGAAGTCAACAATCAACTCCTTAGTTTTGCATGAATGCATCTTTACTGTCCAGGTGTGTCAGGGCTTTGTGTAGAGCCAGTGAGATGGCACCCTCCATAGACATAGGTGAACTGGAACGTATCTATGTCACCACTCAGACGGGAGCTGGTATGATTCAACACAAGCCTTCCACTTCATCACTAAGTGCTACTGGCTGATAGTCAAAAAGGCAGGTTACTGCATTCTTCTTGATCGACCCTGTCTGAAACAGGCCGAAACTGGCTAGTTGGTTGGATGAGTGTAGCACCATCAATTCTCAAGTAACTGAACCCCATTTTGGACAAAGCACATTGACTCACAATCCATCATTCACCCAAAACAGTTATTCCCTCTAACACAGTTTATACATTGTCAAAATTCTTACCGGCTACTTCAAAGGTACTCAGACCCAAGAAGGTCAAATGGCAGCAGGTTCAGGAAATCACCTTCCAAGAAGTGCGTCACCCTGACTTGCTAATAAATCACTGCAACAGTTTGTCAAAGGGAAGTAACAATTCAAGAAGGTGGCTCACCGTGATCTTAAGAACAGGTAATCAATGTTGGGCTTGCAGGCAATCTCCACAATGGAATATTAAAAATAAGCCATAATTTTTACCCACTAACGGAGACTAGAATTACATAAGAATAATAAAACCTGTCGCATTGCATATGAATATCTTTAATCCAAGTGGCATTAAAAATGGAAGAGCTTCTGATTTTTCTACATGTTCTGTCCAATATGTTTGACTAATGATTAAATGAACCGACTCCCTAATTTTCATTCTGAAAGAGGTCATATTTTTTTCCTGGCTGTCCTGGGAACCTCATTATTTATACGTACTTTTGGTGATTTATACCAGTTGTCAGTGATCTTTAGCTGTATGTTTCCAGCAGAACAGCAGGGTCTATGGTCAAGCTTCCAGATTGTACCCAGGGTAAAACTATTGACCTGGCACATTGTGTGCTTTATGAATAGTTAAATATTAAGGGAATATTAAGGACGGATAAATGTTATGTTTTGGACTTCCCTCAGATGCTAATTCCTTGCACTGATGTTCCAGTTTCAACAGATTACCAAATCATTCAGATACTAATTTGCATCAGCAAAAATGAGTAAAATGGTTTCATGCATAACCTCTTAATTAGAAGGAAATTTCAAGCTAAAGAGTTCAAATTATAATCTTTAATGCCTATGCGGAGTATTTAAACTGTATTACATCAGGATTAACTCACTGCTGTGCTGGAATTGATCCAGTTCTCATTTTGCACAGATAAAACTGACCAATGTCTGAGCAGTTTCCACTTCTTCTCTGTTTGTAAAAGAAATACAGGTTGCAACTCTCTGTTCCGGTATCCTGTGCTCCAGCAACAACCGTGGTCCAGAATGTTTGAGTCTGCCAGTGGTTTTCAGAGCAGCTGCATTATCATTTGTATTCACAAAAATATTTTGCATTGGCAAAATTTGAGATACAGAATAAAAAATTGCCTGTAGGATTTATGAATAATAAGAAAAAATGAAAGTGAACTAGTTTTTCCAAGGACTGCCAGTTCACAGCAGAAGGCAACTTACGGGATCTGCTCTGGAAACTGACAAGTCAATCACTTCTCTTGATACTTGCAGTTGGCATTTCTTAAAGGGAGGGCACAGAGTGATGTGCAAAGTGAACAGGCTAGCCTAGGGGTTAGACATGTTTACGTTAAGGCCTCCTGGGACAAGTATGGCTGCTGTTTTAGAGTTTCAACCTCTATTGCATCAATATTAATGCCTCCAAGCATGTTTATTCAATAACCATTCTAAAGATGTCTCTCATTTAAATAAAGGGGGCTTGCTTTTTCCAGAACTCCTCAAGGTGCGATGGATTTTTGTGAGACAAATTGAATATTGCACAATGACCCTGAACATCTGGTGGCAAGGCAATATGCTTGTTGACCTCAAACTAACCATCTGTTTACAAACTATTTCTCTATCAAAAGGGTCATTCCAAATCAGATTTAGAAACCATCCTTACAAATATACAGGAAAGCACCAGAGAAGGAAAAGGATTAGCAGTGGACCAATCAAGTTACAGAGAGAGAAAGCTACACAGGAGCAGGAGAAAATAAAAGTAAAGCAGAGACAGAATGGAGAGGCCAGTGTGAAAGTGGCTCAGTGTAGGAGTAGAAATTTGAGGCTTTGGCGATAAGGTGCAGGAGTTGAGGCAAGGTAAGGACAAGTTTTTCCCACTTATTTTTCTATTTTGTAGATAGTGGGAATGACAACCAGGGCAGAGGTAGGAGGAAGGTAACTGGGTGTCAGTCAGGAGAGGGAAAGGGAACAGGGAGACAGTGCAGAGTACCGCTGTGGCCATTCCCCTCAATAACAAGTATACCATGTTGGATACTTTTGGAGGTGGGGAGGGGAATGACTACTGGGAACAAGCCACAGCAATCAGGTCTCTAGCATGGAGTCTGATCCTGTGGCTAAGAGGGAAAGGAGAAGAAGAGGTGGTCTGTATTGATAAAAGATGCCACAGTTAGGGGGACAGATAAGAGAAGTGGAAGAGATCAAGTATCCCTGATGGTATGAGTGGTCTGAGATATCTCAGATTAAGTTTAGGGCATTCTCAGGAGGGAGGGCGAGGAGCCAGATGTTGTGGTCCATGAAGGGACCAATAACATGGGTAAGAAGGGTGATGAGGTCCTGGAAAAAGAGTTCATGTAATTAGGTGCTTAGTTGAAGGACAGGACCTCCAGGATTGTGATCTCAGGATTTCTACCCATGCCACATGCTAGTGAGGTTAGTAGTAGGATCATGCATCTTAACACATGGCTAATGACATGGTGCAGGAGGGAGGGCTTCAGGTTTCTGAATCATTGGGCTTTGTTCCGAAGGGACCTGTTCCGATGGGATGGTTTGCATCTGAACTGGAGGAAAACTAATATCTTTGTAGGAAGGTTTGCTCCAGGGAGTTTAAACTAGATTTGCAAAGGAATGGGAACCAGAGTTTTACTAACCAAATTTCACTAATGTCATGATTCCACGTAGAATATGACATTGTAGCCATTAATGAAACTTGGTTGCAGGAGGGGCAGGACGGGCAGCTCAATGTTCTGGGTTCCATTGTTTCAGGAGGCAATAGAGCTCGAGTGATGAAAGGGGGAAGAGGCAAAGTTAACAGGCAAAGGGAACCTTGGTTTTCAAGGGATATTGGTGATCTGGTTAAGAAGAAGAGAGATGTGTATAGCAGATGATATTGTCATGGAATATATCACAGCTGTGCTCGGACAGGACTGCCCAGAGGGCTCGTCTACTGAGGCTATGTGGGTGGAGCTGAGGAACATGAATGCTATGACCACACTCATAGGGTTGTATTATAGACCATCCAATAGTTAAAGAGAATTGGAGGAGCAAATCTGTAGATAGACAACAGGAAACAAAATTATGATAGCAGGAGATTTTAATTGTCAACGTAATGACCTGGACTCCCATACTGTAAAAGGACTGGATGATTTGGAGCTTGTCAAACGTGTTCAGGAAAGTTTACTAAATCAATATCGAGATTCCAATGTGAGAATACAGTACTGGACCTCCTGTTGGGGAATGAGACAGGACAGAAATATGTGAGAGGGAATATTTTCAGTCCAGTGATCATAACGACATTACTTTCAAGTTAATCGTGGATAAAGATAAGGCTGGTCCTCAGATTGAGATTCTAAACTGAAGAAAGGACCATTTTGAGGAAATGATAAATGATCTGGGAAGCTTTGATTGGGATGTTGTTTTCCAGAAAGGGTGTGTTTGATAAGTGGGAGGCCTTCAAAGGTGAAAGTACAGATTTTATATGTATCTATCAAGATTAAAGACAAAGTTAACAGGCATAGGGAACCTTGGTTTTCAAGGGATATTGAGGATCTAGTTGAGAAGATGAGAGAGGTGTATAGCAGGTATAAGCAACAAGGAGAAAATGAGGTACTCAAGGAGTATAAAAATGCAAGAAAATACTTAAGGAAATCAGGAAGGCTAAAAGAAGAAATGAGGTTGCTTTGGCAGACAATCCGAAGGAAAGGCCTAAGGATTTCTACAGGTATATTAAGAAAAAATCGATAGTAAGGGACAAAATTGATCCCCTTGAAGATCAGAGTGGTCAACAATGTATGGAGCCAGAAGAGATGGAAGAGATCTTAAATGATATTTTGCATAATTTTTATTCAAGGAACTGGCATAGAGTCGAGGAAATAAGACATGCAAGCAGTGAGGTTATGATATGTTAAGGATGAGGAGGTACCTGCTGTCTTAAAGAAAATAAGGGTATATCAATCCTCAAAGCCTGACAAGCTATTTCCTCAGACCTTGAGGGAGGCTAGTATAGAAATTGCAGGCTAAGGAGATATTAAATATTTCTGCCAGGGCCCCTGCAATTTCTAAAGAGAGCTGGCTACAGCAAAATAACCAATGGAGCAATTTAAATGCTTCTACCATTCCTGATGCTTTTTAAACTATTCTATTCTCATTCCAAGTCCCGCCTCTGTAGTTCCTAATGAGAGAAAAAACCTTCCTTGCTACCCTACTCTCTGTGATCTATGACCAAGCCAAAGTTGAATCCAGTTAGCAGCTGTGCCTTAATCCTCTGAATCAGCTTAACATGAGGGAACTTGTTGAATAGCTAAAATCCATGTCGATAACATGTACTGCCCTACGTTTATCAAACAAGTTTGTCACCTTGTGAGCATAAAAGTAATGGCCCAAGACGTCACAGGGAAAACCATCCCCAGTTGAGAACATCTACAAGGAACGCTCCCATCAGAGAGTAGCAATAATTATCAAGCACACATTCTGTTCTCACTGCTACCATCAGGAAAAAGGTATCGGTGCAACAAGACGTTCATCATTGGGCTCAGGAGCAGCTGCTCCCCCTCCACCATCAGTCTCCTCAACGACAAACTCTTAAGGCCTCTTACTTTTGCATGTTATTGCTTTTTTTTCTCTCTGTATCGCAGTTTGTTTACATTTCTTTATTTGTTTACATATGTACATTGTGTACAGTTATTTTGCATGACCAATAAGTGATAATTCTGCCTTGCCCACAGGAAAGAGAATCCCAGGGTTGTATGCAATGTCATGTATGCAATCTGACATTAAATCTGAAATCTCCTGCCTGGTGGTGGTCTGCTGCGTAATTCTTAGCATGTAAAGGCATTTAACAGGGACATTGCTAGGAACACAAAAACCCAGATATGCTGGAACACTGAGCAAACAAAGAGAAGCTGGAGGGATTCAGTGGGTTAGGCAGCATTTGTGGGGAGAAATGGTCAGGTCACACTTCAAGTTGAGACTCTTTTATGAGATTAGGCTGGGAAAAGGGAGACAGCAAGCATAAAACAGAGGGGAAGAAGGACTGGGAGATGCTAGGATTCTGGACAGTTGAAGGAGAGAGAGCTGGAGTGAGGAGACAGGTAGGTGAGGAGTCCCCAGGGCCGGGGAGATGGGGAGGGGGGAAAAGAGAAGTTGAATACAAAATGAGTTCTGGAGGGAGGCTAGAAAACTGCAAACTGGTAAAGAACAGATGGAAACTGCTTATCTCAGTGTAGTTCTACCCATGTAGCATATGATACACTCTTCTCTTCTCTTAGTCTGCATTGGACCTTGTCCTGGCAATGGATAAGGCTGAGGACAGACAGGTCTGAGTGGCAATGGGGAGAGGAATTAATGTGGCTATCAACCAGGTAATTTGAAGTTACTTAATCCATCTAATAATTCTAATATTTTAGTGCAAGTTGTGCTAATGGGAATTGATTGCAATGAAGATACATCATGTGGAGCCAGTGCCAACCCTGTTAGAAATCATTTGCATTTTTTATTGATCTCTGTAATGGAGCCTCTCTACCTGTTCAACTCACCCATGGCGAATTGAAATTGCCCCAATACCAACCAAATAGGAAGTTCCAATTCAGCAGAATGGTGAATGCTGTGTCTTACTTCTCCACAAAGTCTTGAGCTCTGATTAATACATTGAAGATACTGTGTCAATTACAGTTTCAGACCAATTAATAATCTCAGTGATTACTATCGACAGCAGCCACTTTGCAAACTATAACCTCGGACTATTAGAGCCTACATCATTTGTGTATTTCTAAAATAATCCCATTATAAAATTTCATAAAGATTTGTCAAATTTATAAAGGACAAATTATTGCCACATGACAATAATTGTGCAGAATCAGTTTTAGTTTGAAGTTTATTTCTTTGAATTGTTTGCAATTGCTCAAGGATTTGACAGTTGACAGGGTTGTTTGTAATGTTTGTCTAAAAGCTGGGGAATCAGAGAAAAAAAATAACTGCATACAGATAATGTTGCTTAAGCACCACACGAAGAGCTCATTCATCTGAAGAAGATTAGATGTGGGTTACTTTGGTCTGAAGTAGTTCAGATTTCAGATTTATTGTCAGAGTACATACATGACATCACATAAAACCCTAAGATTCCTTTTCCTGCAGGCGTGGTAGAATCACCACTTATTGGGAAAGCAAAAAAACAAACCATAAGCAACATACACATGTGAACAAATAAGGAAATGTAAATGCATTGCAGAGAGTGAAAAAAACAATAAAGTGTAAAAGTCAGAATCCCTAAATGAGTCCCTGATTGAGATGTTGTTGAGGAGTCCTGATGGTGGAGGGGGAGCAGCTGGTCCTGAACCTGGTGTCACGTCTTTCCAGATGGTAGCAGTGAGATCATTTGTATATTTCTGAAATAATCCCATTGTTTACTTCCTTTATCTCTATGTATATAATTCAATATATAGAACTTATTCCACCATATTCAGGAATTGGCTTTTGAATCAATTAAAAAACTAGGTGGCATGATTGGCGTAGCGGTTAGTTACAGCAATCAGGACAGGGGTTTACACCCTTCGCTGTCCGTAAGGAGTTTGTGCATTCTCCCTGTGTTTGCAGTTTTTATCCCAGGGGCTCCAATTTCCTCCACCATTCAAAACGTAGGTTGTAGGTTTATTAGGTGTAATTGGGTGACATGGGGTTGTGGGCCAAAATGCCCTGTAACTGTGCTGAAGGTCTAAATTTACGTTTAAATTAAAAATTAAATTTTTTTTTTCCCCACCATAATCAGATAATAATGTCGTCTTTGCTTTACTCCTGTTGATCTTTCTCTGAAACTGTGTGATTCTACCCTCTGTGCTATGTTTGTACTGTTATGTATGGGTTTACGAGCTGCGTAATTTGCAAAATAAACTTTCTCACTTTGCCTTGATATATGAGACAAGAACTTTAACTTAAACCAAGGAAATATGACAAACAATAATGGTGTTTGGTGAAGCCAGCGTTGATGTGGAATTGAGAAACCTTTGGGGAAGAAGTCAATGACTGCTAAAATTGTTATCTGTGCCAACCATGCTTTCTTACAAAGAGATGTCAATAACTGAGGATGTGATGGATAGCTGTAAAGGTTGTCATAGCCGAAGGGTGGTCGTGGGGATGAGCTCCCATTGCTGCATAAATGCTCTTCGTGGTGTCCATTTCAAACAGCCTCTGACAACCAAGTCCAAGTGCTGGCCTTCACATGTGACATGGTTCTTATGCCCAGCAGAGCTAGTCTCATATTCTCAGTGACAGGAGAGGGGGCGAAGGCGGACCACTGATGCCTTGAAACCAGATGGGGCTCATTAACCATGGATGATAACTTATCTAGGAGAGAGTAAACTTTGATTTCAAACCTCCGCTGCCTTGTGACTCTCTCCGCACATGGGAAAGGCTTTGGGAGTAAACTCTGAGGAAAAATCCCCAGGCGGCTGATTGCTGTATCGAGCACCGGCATGGCAACTCCTGCATTGCTGCTGGCACCAAACTATATCGACTTTCATCATTCCTTTGGACCTGTCATTAGCTTGGAAGTGGGGGGGAGAGGGGTCCCACTTCATGGGCAACAGACGGATCTCCATATCAACTCTGCCCTGGCTTGCACCCTGGAGTGGCCACTCCAGTGAGGATCATCCTCAATAGCCACAGTCAAGGCTGTTAAACAAACCAGTGACTAATAGAGGCGCACTACCCATAGTCGACCACGACCAACGGAGGCCACAAACCAAGATGGATATGAATTGGGATTGGTCAATGTTCAGTTTCAAGTGAGAGAGTATGAAAATACTATTTGGAAGGATATTGGGCTTTGAAGACAGCATCCAATGAGAGAAATGGCCACTGAAAGTTGTGGATTGGGCTTCTGACTGATTATTTCTATCCATGGATACTTCCTGACCCACTGAGTCCCTCCATGTTTGCTCGATTCCAGTACCCAGCCCCGATGTCCCGCGCCGGCAGCCCCAGTACCGATGTCCCGCGCCGGCAGCCCCACACTCTGATATATATGCATCTGTTTCGTGACTCAGCTGTAACATGGTATGAAATCTTGGACCCCAACTACTGTTGTTCTAATGAGGTTTTACTGTATTTACATTTTTAAAAACAGTCAGGGAACAATCAAAAACAAGGGCTTTTGGTTAGTCTGCATCTGTGGGACAGGAAAACAATATAGTGTAATTTATTGTTATACATACTATTATACAAATAATATTATACAATATCACTTATTATACAAATAACAATTACATAGGAACATAGGAAGTAGGAACAGGAGTAGGCCAAAATGGCCCATCGAGCCTGCTCCGCCATTCAATACGAATTTATGACCTAACTCCACCTACCTGCCTTCTCCCCATATCCTCTAATTCCTCTATCATGTAAAAATTTATCTAACCGAATTTTAAAGATGTTTAATGAAGCAGCCTCAACCACTTCCCTGGATAGATAATTCCAAACATTCACTACTCTCTGGGAAAAAACTATTTTTCCTCATCTCTGTCCTAAATCTACTCCCCCGAATCTTGAGACTGTGTCCTCTCATTTTAGTTTCCCTGGCCAGCTCAAAAAACCTTCCTATATCTATCCTATCCATCCCCTTCATAATCCTATATGTTTCTATAAGATCTCCTCTCATTCTTCTGAACTCGAGTGAATACAATCCTAGATGATTTAATCTTTCATCATAAGTCAACCCCTTCATCCCAGGGATCAACCTAGTAAACCTCCTCTGGACCGTCTCCAAAGCCAGTATATCCTTCCTCAAATATGGAGACCAGAACTGGACACAGTACTCCAGATGCGGTCTCACCAGTACCTTATACAGTTGCAACATTACCTCCCTACTCCTGAATTCAATTTCTCTAGCGATGAAGGCCAACATTCCATTTGCCTTCTTAATAACCTGCTGCACCTGCAACCTAACATTTTGCGATTCATGCACAAGCACTCCCAAGTCCCTCTGCACAACAGCATGCTGTAGTTTTTCACCATTTAAATAATATTTAGCTCGTTTATTTTTTCTTGCCAAAGTGGATAACCTCACACTTACTAACATTGTACTCCATCAGCCAGACCTTTGCCCACTCATCCAGCTTAACTATATCCCTCTGGAGACTCTCCACATCCTCATTACAATTTGCTCTTCTACTCAATTTGGTGTCATCCGCAAACTTGGCTACACCACATTTTGTCCCCTCCTCCAAGTCATCGATGTAAATGATGAACAGTTGTAGGCCTAACACCGACCCCTGTGGCACCCCACTTACCACTCTCTGCCAACCTGAAAAACTCCCACTTATCCCAACTCTCTGCCTCCTGTCAGACAACCAATTTTCAATCCAGGCCAATATACTTCCCCGGACTCCACTTTCCTGTAACTTACTGATAAGACTCTTGTGCGGCACCTTATCAAACGCTTTCTGGAAATCCAAATATACATCAACCTGTTCCCCTCTATCCACCGCACCCATTATATCCTCAAAGAATCCTAACAAGTTTGTCAAACAAGATCTTCCCTTTCTAAAACAATGCTGCGTCTGCCTGATTGAACCCTTACGTTCCAAAAGTTTCACTATTTCATCTTTAATGATGGCCTCAAGCATTTTTCCAACTACAGACGTCAAGCTAATTTCCAACTACAGACATCAAGCAAATTTAATTAATTATATATTTCATTATATGTAATTAAACATAATAAATCTATCATTATAATTTAGCAAAAGCCCTTATTTTTTATTGTTTTCTGACTTAAAATTTTTTTAATTATATCGCTATAAGCTACAAAAAGTCCTTATTTGCTGGGGGAGTGGTTTCCTGGGGGGGGATGGAATTTCTGCAATTCCAGGGGTTCAGGCAGTGTGGTGGGATGGAGTCGACCAGCAGACAGTGAGCGGGGTGTGTGGGCTCAAATGTCCAGCGCCAAAGTGTGGCCGTCAAAATGTCCAGCGCCGGATTGTGGGCAAAATGTCCAGTGCCAAAATATCCTGGAACCCTCTTTAAGAGGTGGTGCCTCAAGAAAGCAGCTTCTATCATCAAGGACCCTCACCACCCAGGCCATGCTTCCTTCTCACTGCCACCATCGGGAAGGAGGTACAGGAGCCTGAAGGCACACATTCAATGTTACAAAAACAGCATCTTCCCCTGTGACATTAGATTTCTGAACAGACAATGAACCTCTGGGCACTACCTTACTTTGTACTAGTTATTTATTTTTTAAAATCTTTTATTATGGAGTTGTAATTTATAGTAATTTTGTACTTTATTCTGCATAACATTGCTGCTGCAAAACAGGAATTCTGTGACATACTCGTGACAATGAATCAGATTCTGATATGTCTAATGTTTGCTTTTAATTATAGATGTTCAATGTATTAATCAAACACACCTCTGTTTATCAAAGAGAAACTGAAATGCCACAGCTTGAATGTGAGATATAGATAATAACTGAGTATTTATTAGGGTGGAATTACACCCAGAGGTTACCTTTGATTCGACTTAAGCTTCAATAACAGGTGAACATACATTCTAAAATTTGTACAACAATATTCCATATTGTTAACCTAGGTAACTCGGTTAGTGTATCGCTGTTACAACGTCAGCAACTGGGATTGGGGTTCAAATCTCTTGCCGTCTGTAAGGAGTTTGTACGTTCTCCCCATGTCTGCGTGGATTTCCTCCGGGGGCTCCAGTTGTCCTCCAACTGTTCGAGAAAAAACCTACTGGGGATTGTAGAAGAAACACAGTTGCTGGAGAAACTCAACAGGTCAAACAGTGTCTTTATGTAGCAAAGGTGAAGATACATCACCAGCGTTTTGGGTTTGAGCCCTTCATCAAGGTGTTGGGGAACATGAGAGATGCCCGAACAAAAGGGGGAAGGGGGGTGGTGAGGGTGGAAGATGATAGGTGGGGGGGGACATCACAGGAGGGGGCGAGGAGTCTAGGCTAGGTGGAGAGAGAAAGGAAGTAGGAATTGGAATAACTAGTTAAAGAGGGAGGGGGAAAAAACAAGCTTATTAGTGGAATGCAGTGAACTCAATGTTCATGCCCTGGGGTTGGAGGACGCCCAGACAAAATATGAACTGTTGTTCCTCCAGTCTGTGGGTGGTCAGGGTGGGGTAGTGTGAAAGGCCATGGACAGGCTTGTGAACTTGAGAATGTGACTCAGAATTGAAATGGTTGGCTACGGGGAGGTCGCTTTTGTTGTGAACGGAGAGGAGAAGCTGGGCGAAATGATCTCCTAATCTGAAACTGGTCTTTCTGAGGTACAGAGGGTGCACTGGATGCAGTAAATGAGTTCTTTGGAGGTACAGGTGAATTGTTGCTTCACCTGAAAGGTCTGTTTGGGACCTCGGACCGTGGTGAGGGAGGAGATGTGGGTGCAGGTGTTACACCTCCTATGACCACAGTGGAAGGTGCCAGGGGGTTGATAGTTGGGGAGGGAAGAGTGCACAAGGGAGTCATGGAGGGGACAGTCCCTACGGAAGGCTAAGAGGGGAGGGGAAGGAAAAATGTGTCTGGTGGTGGGTTCCTGTGGTAAGTGTTAAAAATTCCAGCGGATAATGTGTTGGATGCGGAGGCTGGTGGGGTGGTAGGTGAGGACGAGGGGGATTCTGTGTTTATTGTTTCTAGGGGCGGGGGGGTCTAGGGCGGATGAACAAGGAATGGAGGAGATGGAGGTGAGGGCCAAGTTAATAGTGGTGGAGGGGAAACTACATTTGTGGAAGAAGGCAGACATTTTGGAGGCTCTGGACTTGAAGACTTCATCTTGGGAGCAGATGCGGTGGAGATGGAGAAATTGAGAGAAGGGGATGGAGTCCTTGCAGGGGACAGGGTGTGAGGATGTATAGTCCAGGTAGTTGTGGACTAGCTGGACTACTAGGACTCCTTCTGTGACTTCCTTGTGCACTCTTCCCTCCGCACCCATCGCCCCCCCCCCGGCACCTCCCACTGTGGTCGTAGGAGGTGTAACACCTGCACCCACATCTCCTCCCTCACCACGGTCCGAGGTCCCAAACAGACCTTTCAGGTGAAGCAACACTTCACTTTACCTTCAAAGAACTAATTTACTGCAGCCGGTTCACCCTCTATGGCCTTCTCTACAATGGAGAGACCGGTCACAGATTAAGAGATCGCTTCACTCAGCACCTCCTCTCCATTCGCAACAAAAGCAACCTCCCCATAGCTAACCATTTCAATTTTGAGTCACATTCTCAAGCTCACATGTCTGTTGATGGTCTTTCAAACTACCCCACCCTGAACACCCGCAGATTGGAGGAACAGCACCTCCAACCCCAGGGCTTGAACATTGAGTTCACTGCATTCCACTAATAAGCTTGTTTTTTTCTCCCCTCCTTCTTTAATTAGTTATTCCAATTCCTACTTCCTTTCTCTCTCCACCTAGCCTAGACAACTCCCCCCTCCTACAATGCCCCCCAACCTCCATCTATCGTCTCCCACCTTCACCACCCCCTCCCTCTTTTGTTCGGACATCTCTCATGTTCCCCCACACTGGATGAAGGGCTTAAGCCTGAAACGTTGGTGATGTATCTTCAACCTTTGCTCCATAAAGGAATTGTTTGACTTGCTGAGTTTCTTCAGCGTTTGTGATTTTTCATTTAACCACGGTGTCAACAGAATCCTGTGTTTTACCTGCTGGGGATTGTAGGTCAATTGGGTGCATTTGGGCATCACAGACTCATGGGGCAAAAGGCTCTGTTATCCCGCTGTATGTCTAAACTTAAAAAAAAAATGCCATTTATATTTATAGTAAACTATATAAATATATGCTTTTTAGGATATTTTAATACTGAGTTCCTTCGTGAACATCTACAATTTGTGTGGCCAATAACATTTTGTTGCTCATCATTGTATCTCCATCGGGCACACAAAACTCAAAACGGTCATCCAGTTTACCTATCTCGGCTGCACCATTTCATCAGATGCAAGGATCGACAATGAGATAGACAACAGACTCGCCAAGGCAAATAGCGCCTTTGGAAGACTACACAAAAGAGTCTGGAAAAACAACCAACTGAAAAACCTCACAAAGATAAGCGTATACAGAGCCGTTGTCATACCCACACTCCTGTTCGGCTCCGAATCATGGGTCCTCTACCGGCACCACCTACGGCTCCTAGAACGCTTCCACCAGCGTTGTCTCCGCTCCATCCTCAACATCCATTGGAGCGCTTACACCCCTAACGTCGAAGTACTCGAGATGGCAGAGGTCGACAGCAACGAGTCCACGCTGCTGAAGATCCAGCTGCGCTGGATGGGTCACGTCTCCAGAATGGAGGACCATCGCCTTCCCAAGATCGTGTTATATGGCGAGCTCTCCACTGGCCACCGTGACAGAGGTGCACCAAAGAAAAGGTACAAGGACTGCCTAAAGAAACCTCTTGGTGCCTGCCACATTGACCACCGCCAGTGGGCTGATAACGCCTCAAACCGTGCATCTTGGCGCCTCACGGTTTGGCGGGCAGCAACCTCCTTTGAAGAAGACCGCAGAGCCCACCTCACTGACAAAAGGCAAAGGAGGAAAAACCCAACACCCAACCCCAACCAACCAATTTTCCCTTGCAACCGCTGCAATCGTGTCTGCCTGTCCCGCATCGGAATTGTCAGCCACAAACGAGCCTGCAACTGACGTGGACTTTTTACCCCCTCCATAAATCTTCGTCCGCGAAGCCAAGCCAAAGAAAAAAAATATATTATTGAAAAGAACAAGTACTGATATGGGTATTGCGTTGTCAATACACCAGTGCCATTGGCTTTGAATAAGAATGCAGCGTGGCCTTTTTTTAACAGCAGCACCGTGCAATCTGCTATTTTAATGGTTTTGAATCTGTCAAAAAAATTTGGGGACTTCATGTGGTTTAATCATGCTCTGATAATGGTGACATCAATAATTTCATGTTGTATTCCCAGATTCTATTACAGAGATATAGATCTGCAAAGAAAAATCAATACATTTTGGAGGGGACATTTAAAGACATTTTTTTTAGCTTTAAGCTGCCATATGCAAGGGTTTACAGCCAAAAAATAATTCAGCAAATAATTCACATAAAATCGAGATTTAGAACTGCAGAACTGCCAACTGTGATTGAATCCAAATTGAGCAACAAGACTTTAATGATTCAAATTAAATTCAGATTTTATAACAGATCGTTGATAATTCAGATTTGATCCAGACTTTGTCATGTGGAATTATTAAAAGAGTCACATTGTGGAACGGGCAGTTTTAACCTCCACTACTCTCAGATATCATTCTTTCAGTTCCAAATTACAGCAAGATAACAGGTCCTTATGGTCCATGAACCCCTGCCACCCAAATACACCTGTGTGGCCAATTAACCCACTAACCCCTGTATGTCTTTGGAATGTGGCTGGGAACTGGATCAACTGGAGAAAACCCATGCAGATCATGGATAGAATGTACAAACTCCTTACAGACAGGGACAGATTCGAACTTGGGTCACTGGTGCTGTAATAAATTTGTGATAAGCATTAGGATAACACTGCTGCCCTTAATAGCTTTAACATTTCTCCACGACAAAGGTTAAGCTAACTAGCCTATAATTTCTTGTTTTATTCTCTCTCTTTCTCTCTCTCTTTCTCTCCCTCTCTCTTTGAATAGTTTCAATGTCACCTTCCAGCAACATTCTCCAAAACCAGAAAAAATTTGTAAAGTTAAAACCAAAACATCAACTATCTCGCTAGTTATTTATTTTAAAGCTTGAGGATGAAATCTGTGGACCTGTCAGCTTGCAAGTCAAATAACTTGCTCAGTACCACTTTCCTGGTGAATACAGTTTTCCCCAGATTCAGCCAATTCCTGATTTAGTCCTATCACTGTGATGTTACTTGTATTCATTATAGCGAAGACTGATGCAAAATACCTGTTTAATTAATCTGCCAAGCCCTAATTTTTCTGTTACAAATTTCTTGTCCTATTGTTTGGTTATTTATGCTTCTGTTTATTTGGAAATCAATCATATTGAAATCAAATAGATGAGAAACTTTAAAGGATATTGACATTTAATATCTTTAAAGATCAGATGGCCCAAAGTCCAGAGAAGGTACTTTCAAAGGAAAAAATATACCGTCACTTAGACTGAATCCATGTCTGATGAATGATCCAGTGGTCATTGGGAAATCAGAGGTGGAGAGGGTGATCAAATTTAAGTTCTTGAGAGTCACTGCCTCGGAGGATCTTTCCTGGACCCAGCACACTAATGGCATCCTGAAGAAAGCATATCAGCCCCTGTACTTTCTTAGGAGTTTGCAGAGGTTTGATATGATATTGGAAACACTGGCAAATTTCTATAGCTGTGTGGTGGAATGTGTGCTGCCCGACTGGATCACAGACTGGCCCGGCAACACCAATACCCCTGAGAGGAAAGCCATGAAAAACGTAGTGGACACAGCCTAAGACATCACAGGCAAAACCCTCCCCACCATTGAGGACATGTACAAGGAACACTGCCATCGGAGAGCAGCGGCAATCATCAAGGATCCACACCACCCAGCACACATTCCATTCTCGCTGGTACCATCAGGAAAGAGGAACAGCTGCTCCCCCTCCACCATCAGACACCTCAACAACAAACTCAATCCAGGACTCATTTAAGGACTCTTACTTGTCCACTTTATTGTTTTTTTTCTCTCTCTGTACCATACAGTTTGTTTTTATTTCTTTATTTGTTTACTTGTGTGCATTGAGTCAGTTTCTTTTCAATACCAATAAGTGGTAATTCTGCCTGGCCCGAAGTAAAAAAGAATCTCAGGTTTGTATGTACTCTGGCAATAAATCTGAAATCAAATCAAATCCATGTAGTTATTTCCATTTGCAATGGCCCTTTTGATCTGAAACAAATAATTAATCTGAACGTTACTCTGAAGTGCATGGTACTCCTAAATGAATGTCTGGTAGTTTATCTGATGGTTGGTAATTATCTCCAATAAGTTGTTAAGCTTTGTTTTGCTAACAGGAGGTGGGATCATAGCTAAAAACAAGGGATTGAAGTTTCACTTTATTCAAAAAATATTTAATGACAAACACCCCAGGGCAATTTGTTATAGAGGCCATTAAAAAAAAAGATTCAGGTTATTTTCATGTTGTGCTCCTGTGTAGTATAAATATGGCTTAATTTAGTGAGTAGCTGTAATATCATTATTTATTTATGAAGAAGTTATCCAACTGCATGACAGACTATGTTCTTTGGAATAGAGCTTTGTAAAGTGTTCATTGACCTTGCATTATAGTCCTTACTAACAGAACATTAGCATTCTGCAGCCAAAAATTGACACAAAGCCTTGTCCAGTTTTGTGACTCTTTCTGGTGTCTATCAGGGTTAGACTTTCTCTTGTCCCAGCGGTGTTGTTCTAGAGTACATTTCAACCAAATGATGTGGTGGTAAATTGTAAATGTGAGTGGGGTGGTGCATTAACAATTATGAACCAGATTTTAAAGGATATGTGTGCATGTAACTTAAATGGTCATGCACATCTCTCAGGTAAAGTAGTGCATAGCTTTCCACAAACCAGTCAGCTGACCCAAACTGAGAGCCTGTCCATCTAATCCCTGTGATTTAGCGGATCCTCACTCAGAATTAATTGGCTAGCAATGTTCAACAAATGACAGTTGTGCAACATGCTGTTCATGGCCCATGTTAACTACGGCCTACCAGACAGCCTTGGTACACTACAATTCACCCACCATCTCAACAAGTCCATGGCAGATGTAATCTCCTTGGCCCTACCTGCAACATCTGGATAACAAAGCAGTTACAGAACATCTCTCCCACTCTATTGACACAGTCACAAGGAACAGGCCCTTTGGCCCATCCTATTGTTCTATAATCACAGATTTATATTAATTCCACAAAAGTCCCATTTTATCTTCACTCCATCCACATTCCTGTCTAGTCCCCTCAGGATGTACCACTCCCGCGCACTCTGGAGGTAACATACTAATGCAGCCAATTCTTCTGATTGGGAAGAAACTGGAGCATCAACAATAAACCCTTGCAGTCACTGTGAGATCGGGCAAATCCACACAGGCAACATCTGAGGCCAGAATCTGAATCAGAACTTACTGTTATGAACAGGTCATGAAATTTGTTACTTTGTGGCAGCATCACACACATATATAGAGATGGATATATATAGATATAGAGATAGATATAAATATAAACCACCTTACAAAACAAATAAAAATAGTGCAAGAAAAAGTCAAAGGAAGACTTTATCAAATCAAAGTGTCTATGGTTCAATGATCATTCAGGAATCTGATGGCAACGGGGAAGAAAGTGACCTTGTACCGATGACTGTTTGTATTCAGGCTCCTTTCATTCTTCCTGATGGTAGCAGAATGAAGAGGGCAAGGCTTGGGTGGTGGGGGCTCTTGAGGATAGAGGCTGCATTCTTAAGACACCGCCTCTTGAATATGTCCTCAGTGGAGTGGTCTTATGCCCATGAGTGTGCAGGCTGTTAGTAACCCTCTGGTGTTTTCTCTTGTCCTAACCTTTGGCACTTCCATACTAGACTGTGATGCAACCAGCAGAATGTCTCCATGGTACACCTGTCGAAGTTCTCAAAAGTCTCCGAATCTCCTCAAACTCCTCGCGAAGCATGGCCGCTGGAGAGCCTTCTTCATGATTGCATCGGCATGGAGGCTCCAGGACAGATTGTCGGAGTTGTTGACACCCAGGAATCTGAAGTTCTCTATGCTCTCCACTGCTGAGCGCTCGAACCTGGGCCATTGGAACAGTTGAGGTAGCACCTCAACTGGCAGCTGCTCACCACGGCGTCGGAGATGCCCCATCGGCTCTGTATACTTGAAGATAAAATTTCACTTGCTTTAGATTTTTGAGAGGCATTTGATAAGTGGTGAGTCCTGTTGTCCCTGTGGAGGGCTATGAATCTGGTCAAGGAATAGGCTTCATGGCTCTTTCAACCAAAACTAACACAATGGGCCAATTTGCCTGTCTGTTCTGTACAACGTTTTTTGATTCATGAACACCATTATATAACTGTTCTGAAATAATTGATGGGCACGAAGCTCTTCTTTGTCTTTTGCATTGCAAGAATATTGCTGCCATCGTTTATACAGCCTCCACCTGAAGCACTGTGCAGAGGCAACCTCTCTTTGTTTATGAAAGGTTACACTGACACATCATGGCAGTGTAATGAGAGTCATTCGGCTGTACCTCGAATGAGAGGGTAATGATAATGACTTTATTATTATATACATTATGTGACGTGCGTGCATCAAAATTTGTACTTGCTGATGCCAAACAAGTACTTTGTAAATAAAAAGTTGACAAACGTGTACATTAACAAATTAAAAAGAGATAATGACACAAAAGATTGATTGATAAGTTACTATTAAACTCTTCTTCTTTATGTGCAAAACATTCACTAATACAGTTTAAAGTTGTTCATAGAGCTCATATGTCTAAAGATAAACTCCATCGCTTTTATTCTCATATCGATCCTATATGTGATAAATGTCAATTGAAAATAGCTTCCCTTACACATATGTTTTGGTCCTGTCCCTCTTTACAGAATTATTGGAAGGAAATTTTTTCCATTATATCTACTGTTTTGAATATTGATTTACAACCACATCCCATTACTGCAATTTTTGGATTACCTATGATAGATTTGACTTATTTATCTCTTCCTGCGGATCGTATGATTGCTTTTCTTACACTAATGGCTAGAGGATCTATACTATTAAATTGGAAAGAGGTAAATCCTCCCACTGTTTTCCAATGGTTTACCCAAACCATACTATGTTTAAATTTAGAGAAAATTAGAAACTCTGTCTATGAATCCCCTTCTAAGTTTGAGTTAACCTGGCGACCATTTATTCAATATTTTCATTTGTGGTGAGTTGATCTGGCTCTGTTTTCTTTCTATGATTATGTATGATAATTGGGCTGTAAGATGAGATCGGAGTGATCGGCGTGGTTTAGCTATATCTGTAGGTTTTTTTTTTAAGTTTTTTTAATTCAGATTTGTTTTTTCTTCTTTTTTGGGGTTTTTTTTTCTCTTTTTTCATATATTGTTATTAATTATATCTTTTTTTTAGAGATAGTTCACACCCTAAACTGATCTAAAATTTTTTTTTATGATATATTTTTATTCTGTAATATTATTGTTTAATATCTCTGTATCAATTCATTACTTACTATGTATTTTTTATATCTCTTTGAACTGTATGTGTTTATAAATTATAATAATAATAAAAAGATTGAAAAAGAAAAAAGATAAGTTACTAGCGGGCAAGAGAAACGAATGGCATTACATTACATTAGTGCAGAAAATCCTTTTTGTGCTGTGGGAGCAACCCATGATCAGTGGAACAATGGGAGGTTCAAGGACTTGAAGGATATTGGAAAGAAACTGTTCTTCAACCTAAGGATGCAGGTCTTCAGGCTTCTGTACTTTCTGCCTGAAGGTAGCATTGAGAAGAAGTTGATTGAGGTGAGCCAGGTGAGATCTGATCCCATAACTTTAATCTTCATGTATCCAAACTCCCCACTCAACAGCCACCTCTTGTCCAACCTCTGAAGCATCCACACTTCCCTCATTGACTTCATTAGTCAACACACAGTCCAAGAACATGATTGGAAGCAACTCGATGGACTACCTAAGTTCTTTGACCTGGAATATTTTGTCCCACAGATCAGGTCTGACCTGCTGAGTATTTCCAGATTTTTTCTGTTTTTATCATTGCTAACAACTATGTTTTTTTTAAATTTCACTCACAAACTACTTAGCAATCCAAACAATAATGGACTGCATGAATCGTTGATTGGTGAATGAGAAAGGACTGAAGAGGGACTTGTCTGTATCAACAAGTCAGCATCGGCAAGTTATGACGAATAGTTCTCTCCCCTTCCAAACTTTGACAAAGGGTCTTTGAAGTGCATCACATGATTATATGAATGCAGAAGTACTGCTCTACAAAGAAGAATTCAAGTTAACCCTTGGCTATAATTGTAGATTTCTTAATTTAGCAGGTGTTTACAATGTTCTTACTTGGCAATAGTTTTACAGTACTTGTTGCATTTCATTTTTTTTACTTCACCAAATGAACTTTTAATTAAAATTCTGTGCACGATCCTTTATCATTCAATATCACTCAATCTCCTAAATCTGCAGGACCCGATCCAGAATGATGCAGACCCAGATATTTTCCTTTGCAGGAGTATCTGCTTCTTCAATACTGCTGTCAAATAGTTCTCTAATTAAACCTCCCAGTGCTGCAGAGTTCAGCCCAGTTAACACAATCCAGTGGTGACAACTTCACAGCATAAAAGACAGATGCCAAGGGTTTACATTGCAACAGTGCCGCGACAAGCAAACAGTTGTAAAACCTTAGCAGATGGCAGGACAGCCTAATTAACTCTTTATTTGTGCCTCTTCAGAACTAATTGGTATTACCGAGGAAAACTGGAGATGTTTTTTTAACATTGCGGACATTGGTAGATGGGTGAAGAATTTCACTCATTCTCTGAGAAAATGAACCAGGGCCACCTGGTTGTCATTCGCCCATTCTGTTTCAAGTTTGCGACATGCCTCAGAAAGATTAGGGTGACAAGTGAAAGTTTGGTGTTGTGGGAAAAGCAGAGGACGTGGTTCAAGAAATAATTCATGTCCACCCCCTCAGAGGCAATTAGGGATGAATAACAATTGATGCCTGGATCCGTAAAATGAACAAGATTCAACATTCTTTTATTGTCATCATGTAAATAATACATAACATTTGTTAACTTCTGTTTGCCATAAAAATGATAGACAGCAGTTCATTTGAAAGACAGACAGGTCTGGGATAAAGCATGTTGAAGAAAACTGAGGGATGAGGCATTGGGACGTTAGAATGAATGTGAGTGGACCACCAGCCGAAGAGGTAAGGAGCTCCTCGATGTTTTTTCTCTTTCCATAGATGCTTCCTGACCTGCTGAATGTTTGCCACATTTTCAGACTTTGTTTGAGACAAGGCACCATTTGATAGCTAGGATTAGAACTCACAAGCGGACAAAGTACCCTATTATTGCTGCACTAAGCCCATTTTATTCTCCCCACATTCCCATCAACTTGACTTGACTTGAACTCCTCCAAGTCTGAGCTGATGTGCCCCTGATGGTGATCTCTGTTCTCATTTGTTATACTTGTCCAGCTCTGTTATCATTCCTGGTATGGAGCTCCTCCTCTCGTGGTCCATTGGATGTACAGGTCTGGCATGTAAATGTTGTCAAAAGCACCTGGGGAGGGGGGAGGGGGAGGGGGGAGGGGAGAGGGGAGAGGGGTTGTACTTTGTGAATTTAAAGTTTTAAATAATGTATTTTTAAAAAAGCACCGAATGAAGTGCACTTTTTGGACATTTTTGAAGGATAGGATTACTGGTGGGGTGAATGATTGAGGTAGTGTAGGAGTTTGGGTACATGACCTACTCACAGCTTGTCTCAGTAATCTCCCATAGCTCTATGGTTGCGGCATCAGAATAAAATAAATAATAGTGGACGAAAAGTAAGGCAGTGTCTATGGTTCATTGATCATTCAGGAATCTGATGGCAGAAGGGAAGCAGCTGTCCTTGTGCCATTGAGAGCTCATCTTTAGGCTCATGTACTCTTATTCCGATGGTATCCGAGTGAAGAGGGCCTGACCTGGTAGGGGGTGGGGTCTTTAAGGATAGAGGCTGCTTTTTTAAGACACCGCCTCATGTAGACATCCTTGATGGAGTGAAGTCTGGTGCCTGTGATATCACAGGCCGAGTTACCACCCTCTGGAGTTTTTCCTTGTCCTGAGATTTGGCGTCTCCATACCAGATAGTGATGCAACCAGCCAGCATGCTCTCCACAGAACATCTGTCGAGGTGTTGAAAGTCTTAGGTGACCTACCGAATCTCCTCAAGCACCTCGCAAGTATAGCACTGATGAGCCATCTTTGTGATTGAATCAACATGGAGACTCCAGAACAGATTCTCGGAGATGTTGACACCCAGGAATATGAAGTCCTTGACCCTCTCTACTACTGAGCCCTCAAGGAGGACTGGGTTGTGTCCCCTTGCCTTCCTCCTAAAGTCCATAATCATCTCTTTGGTCACGTCTCCTTTATGGGCTAATAGTTCATAATTATTTGAATGGTTTGACTGACTCACAACAAATGTAGACCAAGCAGTCACAAGGAAGTATAATAGTACAGCAAACTCCTTCTGCAATGAACATTAATTGCAATAATTGTAAGTTATATCCCTGCCCCTCTGACAGGGTTTCGGTCTTTAAGAGTTGGTGTTGAAGACAAGTAGCTTTTCTGTTATAAGCTTTAGGTCAGGAATGAAATAAAATCAATTTGAGGTTTGAAAATCCTATTTATTCCATGATTTATTGTGTAGTTTCATTTCCTCAAGTAAAGTTTAGTAAAAAGACAAGTAGTATTTCGAAAAACAAATACAGAATTGCCCTCAACCCAGTTCTATTGGATGAACACACCAGTGTCTAAATCCTATCCTTGCTAATTGCTCCTTCAAAATTTCCAGGAAGTGCACTTCACACGGTGTTTTCGACAATATTTACATGCCCATATATTGAAGGGTACTACATAAATGCAAAGTTGCTATTCAGGTCAGTTTTACTTTCGAGAGGAATTGGTTCTTTCCTTGTATCATCAACGTTATATCGTGCTTGTTTGGTAATCAGATTGATTTGTAAAAGACCAGTTATTGAATGTTTACTCCAATGGGTTATATGGGAAACTGCGGCATGGAGTCAGCAAAGAGGCATATGATTAACCCTAACCCTAACCCATTCTTCCTTCAAGTTTTACTTTTATGGCAAGTGTTTAAACTCTTTATTTACAAGTTGCCATTGACTTTGTTGAATGGGCATTTTGTTGCCTTTGATTTATAGTCTCAGTGACATCATGTTGTGGGATCCAAGCACCCGGCACCAGAGTTAATGCCACTGCTGGGCGCCTACTGATGTCTGGAACAAGTGAGTCATCTAATGATGAAAGGATGGATCAATGGAAAGGAGAGTGAGAGGGAAAGGTATCAAGTCCAGAGAGGATGATTTCTCTTCTGGGAGAATCTTGAATTTAGGGTCACAGTTTAAAATTAAGTCTGAGATCATCTGAAACTTTATCTCCTCAGGTGTTGGTGAATCTTTGGCACTCTCTTCACAGGCAGGAAGAAGACTATCCTGAATACTTTAAAGATGGTGTTAATTTGATTATTGATAGGAAAAGGGTGAAAAGTTACTGGGATCAGAAAGGATGGCCAGTTAAGGTTACAATTACAGAGATATAAATAGACTGAGTGAGAGGGCAAAAGTCTGGGTGATGGAGTACAACTGAGGTCATCCACTTTGGAAGGAAAGGTAGAAGATCAGGTTATTATTTAAATGATGTAAGATTGCAATGTGTGGCTGTGTAGAGAGATGTGGGGTGTTTGTGCATGAATCGCAGAAGGTCGAGTTGCAGGTCTAGCAGGTAATCAAGAAGACAAATGTGATGTTGGCTTTCATTACTAGAGGGACTGAATTTAAGAGCAAGGAGATTCTACTGCAACTGGTGAATTCAGTGTACAGTACTGGTCTCCTTACTGATACACACGCTCTGAAGGTGGTGAAGAGGAGAGAAGAGATTTATTCTGAAGTTGAGGGGGTTAAACCTATGAGGAAAGATTGAGTCAGCTGGGAATATACTCTCTGGAATTCAGAAGAATAAGAGTGGATCTTGTAGAAACAAATGGTATTTCCACTGGTTGATGAGAATAGAAATAGGGAGCATAGTCTTATGGTTTGGGGGAGTGCGTTTAGGACAGAGATAAGGAGGAACTTCCTTTTCCTCTGAGTAATGCATCTGTGTAACTTTCTGCTCAAGAATAATAGAGGCTGACTTATTAAATATACTTATGACAGAGTTAGATTGAGTTTTGCACAGTAGGGAATTTAAGGATTATGAGGAAAAGAAGGTAGGCGGAGCTGAGTCCACGTCCAGATCAATTCTGATATTATTGAATGGCAGAGTTGATGTTTGACTCCTCCTCCTCCTCAATTAGATCAGCCCTGATCTTTCTGAATGGTGGAGGAGGTTCAAGGGACCAAATGGCTATTTGTCTCATAATTTGTATATATTCATCATGGTCAGGGCACCATGATGAATTCTCCTATTCGTGGAAAGTAGTGGCATTTTCACACGACTGACCCACAACTGTATCGCCAGATCCAATTCTAACAGAGTCATTAAGTTTGCAGATGACACAACAGTCATTGACCTCATCAACAACAAGGATGAGTTGTACTACAGAGAAGGGGTGGAAAATCTTGTGAAATGGTGCAAGAATAACAATCTGAGTTTCAACGTGGACAAGGCAAAGGAGATAATCGTGGACTTAAGGAGGACCAGGAACAACCACCCTCCACTACACATCAACAATTCTGTAGTAGAAAGAGTGGAGAGCACCAAGAACCTCGAAGTTCACTTAACTAGTGCCCTATCATGGACACTCAATATCTCCTCGCTTGTCAGAAAGACACAACAGTGACTGCACTTCCTGACAGGATTGAAGTGGATAAAGCTTCCAGCCACCATCATGTTAACCTTCTATAGGAACACTATCGAGAGCTTCCTGGCCAGCTGCACAACAGTGTGATGTGGTTGTTGCAGGGAAGTAGATCGTCAGTCAATCCAGAGCAGGGATGTCAAACTCAAATTTACAGAGGGCCAAAATTAAAAACTTGAACTAAGTCGTGGGCCAAACTAAATATTTATTGAAAATTTTCAACAACATTTCTCTTCTTTCAACATATGTAATATTAAACTTTTTCTTATTAAAATAAATGTTTAATAATAGTTTTGGTTAAACTCTTTCCAGAAGAAGCATTAACAAATGAGAAATAAAATATTCAATAAATAATATTTCTCTCTAGCCTTTAAGCTACTTTTAAATGTATTTTTTTTCACAAGCCAACAAGTCAAAAAAATAACAACTTGCTTCAATGACAAACAGGTTTGTCTTTTAAAATGATGAACATATAGTCTGCCTCCCCCCTGTCTTGAAAGGTCCTGTTTTCTGTCTTTCGTTTGGCCATTTTTCGTAGGGGTTTATTACATGTGAGTTAGGCGACAGGTCGCAGATGCTCATGAAAGTAAAGAGAGGAGGTGGGGGCTATTAGTGGGCTGACGGGCCGGCGCCAATGCATTTGCAAAGCATTCTGGGATTGTAGTATTAGCTGTGCATGCGCTATACTGTCGCTGCAGCCAGCGGGCCAGCTCTAATACATATTTGATATGATCTTGCGGGCCAAATATAATTATATCATGGGCCAAATTTGGCCTGCAGGCCTGAGTTTGACATGTGTGATCCAGAGGATTATGAAAGGCAGAGAGAATCACTGGAGTCTCCCTCACCGCCACTGATTTAATCTACCAAGATCATTGTCTGAAGAGGGTGCACTAAATTACTGAGGACCTCTTTTACCCTGCACACTCCATCTACAGCTGCTCCCGTCGGGGAAGAGATACAGGAGTATCAGAACTAGCACCACCAGGATGAGGAACAGCGTCTTCCCACGGGCAGTGAGAATGCTGAACCACCAAAGGATCTGTTCATATTGTCCATCCAATTTATTTAGTTATATATAGATGAGATAGTTGTCCTGCATCTGTATTGTTTGTCTCCATGTGTTATGTCTACGTGTTCTGCAACGAGGACCGGAGAATGGTGTTTCATCGTGTTGTACTAGTACAATCAGATGACAATAAACTTGACTTGATTGTAAAGCTCCATATCAGAATGGAAATGGACCTTGGGGTACTTTGATATGCTAAATGTCAATAAGCTGAAAAAATTGCTAGGGCTGAAAGGCTTGAGTTACATGTAAAAGCAAAATAGGCTGAAACGTTTTTAGTTGAGCTGTAGAAGGGGAGGGTGGTCTTATGGAGGTACTGTATATACTCGTGTAAAAGTCGACCCCCACTTTTATGGCCCAAAAATCACTTATTTTCCATATATTTTATGTAAAAGTTAACCCCCCATCCCATTTTTGGCCCTGACTATCCATTCATCCAAGCTCCAGACCATGCACCCGTGCCTCTGCCACCCGCCCACCAGAGCTGCCAATGCCCCAACCACGATTCTCTCCTCTGCCCATCTGTGGTGAGTGTCTGCCAAGCTGCCTGTCTCCCTTCTGGCAAGCCTTGTCTGTGCATTATCTCTACTGTTAAGGACACTCCCCTTGGATATAACTGTATATGCATCTATTGTCTTTCATTATTGTACCATGAGTTTCTGCTAATAAAAGCCATGATTATTGTTTGACCACATCGTCTTTGTCTACTTCATCAACTGGCACTTCAATTTTATTAGCAGAAATGGATGCAGCACTCAAGCCAGAGCGGCTGATAATCGACCAGTCTGCCCCGAGGACCAGAGAAATTTTCAACCACCGGATTGCTTGTTTCATTAACTACATGGCTCGAAACAACGTGGTCGATGAGGCGATACAGTGGGGCCACCTGAACTCTCTGCTGGGTGAGGTCCCTTTTGCCGTAACGCATGGAGCTACCACTCTGGCTATAGCCCGGGAACGTCTGACTGCTTATTATGCAGGGCCACAGAATGTGGTGCTTGCTCGACACCAGTTGCTGACTAGATGCCAGAAACCCGGGGAAAGTGATGCTGCCTATGCATTGGCTCTCGACTCACTGGCAAATGAATGTGATGTCAGGGCAGTCAACGTGCAACAATACCGCAATGCCTTGAAGCTGGATGCTTTAGACAGCGGGATTGACTCCAGTTACATCTGACAAAGGCTGCTGGAGACAGAGCCCTTAACCTACGACCGGGCAGTCACTCAAGCTAAAATACTAGAGCTGGCCATGTGGTCCAGTGAAATGCTAGAAACTGAAAAGGAAACATCCAGGAGTGCTGGAACCCTGAAGAAAAGAAAAAGGTGATCTCCTGAAAAATGCCACTTCTGTGATAAGAGCTGGCACCCCAGACAGAAGTGCCTGGCTCAATTTGCTACCTGCAGCTATTGTGGGAAACTTGGCCACTTCGCTAAAGCGTGTAAGGCGAAAAGTACTCCCACTGATAAGAAGAAGAAGAGCAGCACCAAGAAAATGCATCCTGGAGCTGTAGGAATGGAAGACAACTGTGAAAAGAAGGAATCTTCAGACGAGCAGGCTGAATCGACTTCAAGTGACGGCAAGGTGAGATCCCCTGTGATAGCTCAATTGACTCCAAAGCTTGGGGGATGTTACGGACTGGAACGGTCGACTATGAAGGGGGAGGTGAATGGTGAGACTCTTGATTGTCTAATAGACTTGGGGAGTGCTAACTGCTACATTCACGAGAGAGTTGCCAGAGCCTTAAATTTGCGGAGATATCCAGCGAACTGAAAGATATTGATGGCTTGTAATGAACTTACAAAAACTGTACGGGACAAGTGTAAAGTTACTTTAAATTTGATGAAGATATTGCCTGGCTGATGTGTGGAGCTCTGCGCCCCTGTGGTACTGGGGTTATATATTCAATTTCAGATGAACAGTGTAGTATTAAATTTCGGTGGGCCACTACCCACACTTACCATCCCCTGCACTAGTTACTGTGGTCTGTCCACATTAAAGATCAAAGCTCCCTCCCTTTTCAGTGATTTATCCCCTGAGTGTTGGCCAATTTCCACTAAGAGCCGTTCTTACAGCAAAGAGGATCGTGAGTTTATCAAAGCTGAGACCTAGAGATTGCTTAAAGAGGGAGTAATTGAACCCAGTAAGAGTCCGTGGTGAGCCCAGGTGGTAGTTGTGAAAAATCACACAAAGAAATGAGTGGCTATTTTGACTACAGCCAGACAATCAATTGTTACACTAACCTGGAAGCATATCCCCTGCCACACATCAATGAAATGATTAATTAGATAGAGGAATACAAAGTGTACTCCACTATCGACCTCAAACCAGCTTACCACCAAATCCCCATTTAAAAAAAAGAACGACCCTATGCAGCCTTTGAGGCTGATGGGGGGTTATATCAGTTTAAAAGGGTACCTTTTGGAGTCACTAATGGTTTGTCAGTGTTTCAGAGGGAAATGGATAAGATTGTTAGGACGTATGAGTTACAGGGTACATTTCCCTATCTGGATAATGTCACTATTTGTGGGAAAACACAGGCTGAGCACGACAATAACTTAAAGAAATTTTTAACAACAGCTAAGGAACTCAACCTTACATTTAACGAGGGCAAATGTATGTTCAACACGACAGAGCTACCCATTCTGGACTACATTGACTACAAGGGCGAAATGCCCCCCCCTTAAGAAGTTACCACCCCCAAAACTCAGCAAAAGCCCTTAAAAGGTGTACGGGATTCTTTTCCTACTACTGCAAATGAGGTTGGGACTATGCCACAAAGGCACGCCCTTGCCTGGTTCGCCCCTTCCTCGCCCCCCTACTCAGAGTGAGCCTGAGAAGTTGGACTAACCCCCCCAGCCTGTGACCCCTAGTAAGCTTTCAGATGGCCATGCTGAGGCTTCACTACCTCACGCAGGCAATTCTGGAGCGGGTCCAGAAGCCAGTCCTTCTCACATTATAGACCCAGGACCTATACCAGTTCCTAAGGTTGCAGAGGAGCCACCTGTTTTGAGACGAAGCACCAGAATTCGTAAACAACCTGATAGGCTGACATATTCATAAAACATCTCATTATATTTTGATTGCTTGGTAGATACTGGTATATTTTGGCTGTTGGAGTATCTCAAGGCCAAACATGGTATCCATGTATTGCTTGCTTCTGTCTTTCGTAGTAGCTGTCCTTTTGATTTTAACCCTTCTTCTGCCGGGGGGAGATTGTGGTGAATGTCTGCCAAGCTGCCTGTCTCCCCTCTGGCGAGCCTTGCTGTACTAACATTGGCTGTGCATTATCTCTACTGTTAAGGACACTCCCCTTGGGTATAACTGTAAATGCATCTATTGTCTTTCATTATTGTACCATGAGTTTCTGCTAATAAAAGCCATGATTATTGTATGACCACATCGTCTTTGTCTACTTCATCAACTGGCACTTCACCATCTGAGTTCTTGATGCCCTGAATGTGGACCTACCACCCTGTCCTGGCCAGGTACTTGCTGTGGTCAAAAGTAGAATCCCTGTAAAAATTGACCCATTCAAATTTGACCCAAAATGTTGTCCACAAAACCTCACTATTACATGAGTATTTACGGAATGTAAAATCATGAGGGGCATAGACAGGGTGGATGGACACAGCCTTTTCTCCGGAGTAAGCAAGTCTAAAACTAGAGAACAGTGGTTTAAAGTGAGAGGGGCAAGATTTAAAAAAGGACCGGAGAGGAGCATTTTCACACAGAGGAAGGGAGGAAATGGTCGAGGTAGATAAAATTCGGGACATAAAAAAATATTACATTTGGACATAGGCAACCTTTTAATTTTTTATTTAAACAAGCCATTACCGCCCACGAGTTTGTACCGCCCAGTTCACCTACACACCCATGGGCTGAAATGGCCTGTTACTGTGCTGTATTTCTAAATTAAATGTTATAAGGTTGACCACTCCTGGTTTAGAGGGATATTGGCTAAATGAAGGCAAATGGGAATAGCTTAGACAGGCAACTTAGTCTGGGTGAATTGGGCTGTATAATTCTATGACCCTATGACCAAATATTTGAAAGATTAACCCAAGGATATTCTATCATTGCCTCATCTCTTGGTTCTACATCCTTTGTTTGAAAAGAACACAGGGAAGGGAGCATATAAATGAAAGAGGGCAGCATGAGCAGCATGCCTTTCCAGTGCCAGCGATCAGGACCAGACCTGGGTTCGGTGCCCGCACTCTCTGTTATGAATTTGTTATGTTCTCTCCGTGTCTGTGTGGGTTTTCTCCAGGGGCTCTAGTTTCCTCTAGATTTAATTTAATAATTGTAGGAACTCAGTCTAAATCAGAATAAATTATGAATCTTGCTCTTTTATTCAGTTGACTGAACAAATTGATGTTTTAAGCAAATTTATGTTTTTTGATGTTGAGGGACTCGCAGCTACAGTTACTATTGACCTAGAATCCGAGATGAAATGTTATGAATTATGACAGTGTTTGTTTTAATTCAGCAGAACTCTATTATATTAATGGTTTAACTACAACATTTTAGAATCTGAGTAATTCATGTCATATAATATAATTTTAAAGTATAAGTCAAGCAAATTACATTTCATTTGATTAAATCCAAAATAGCCAAGACAGTGTTGATTTAGTTGGTCTCAGGGGTTGGATACTTTATGAACACAAAAAGATCTCTATTAGTGCCAATAACTCACAGACTTTGTGCTCGAAGGAGATCTATTCTATAGCATTCATTTAAGAAGTTTAACTTACCCTGTTGTCAATGACCTTGAGTGTGACAGGAATGAGAACCTGTCTCCCAGTTGCTTGTATGGCTAATTTCTTTGGCCAGAGGATCCGTGGAATTTGTTGCCACAGGCAGTGTGGAGGCCAAGTCATTGGGTGTATTTAAGGCAGAGATCGTTAGGTTCTTGATTAGCCAGGGCATCAAAGGTTATGGGGAGAAGGCCAGGTAGTGGGGCTGAGTGGGATAAAATAGACAGGCTCATGATTAAATGGTGGGGCAGACTCGATGGGCTGAATAGCCTTTTCCTGCTCCTATGTCTTATGGTCTCATAATGAATGAAACGTCAACTGCTGTCACATTTAATTTGGGTCATTTTTGTTGGTCTTGAAATTAATTGAGGTGTGATTTTTTAAAAAACTTTATTTATTTGTTCAAAAAACAAATAGTACATAACATATACAACAATTAACCATAAACATAAATGTTATTTTTTATAAGAAAAAAAAAGAAAAGAACCCCCCCCCTTCAGCCAACTCTCCTAAGGAGAGCCTTAAAGAAAGAAAAAAAGAAAAAAAATTAAAAAAAATTAAACATACATATTAAGATCTAATCAATATAAATTGAAATGTAAATATTCTGAATATAACAACCACTTTTTAATAAAAAAACTATAATTATCACGTGAAACATATGTGATTTTTTTCCATTATTAAGCAATATTTCATCTCATTATGCCATCTATTAATATCAATCATATTTGTATCTTTCCACGTACTAGCAATACATTTTTTCACTACAGATAAAGCTAAATATACAAAAGCAAGTGGAAACTTATCTAATCCCAAACCTTTCAAAGGTTGCAAACTACCCAATAAAAATACTGTCGGATCTAAAAGTATTTTAATCTTATACAGATATTCTAAAAACAATTGAATTTTCTTCCAAAAAGATTGTATATGTATACATGACCAAACAGCATGAAAAACAGTTCCAACAGAATTACCACATCTAAAACACAAATGAGGTGTGCTTTAAATAGCACTTGGAGAGAAACTTGGTGGGTTAGAACAGGGGTACAAACACATAAAACATAGAACATCTGGCACAGTTAGTGTAGCTATTAGCACAAAGCTATGCTAACCTGGATTCAAATCTGTAAGGAGTTTGTATGTTCTCCTTGTGTCTGTGTGGGTTTCCACTGGGTGCTCTGACTTCCTCCCACCCTTCAAAATGTTCGATGGTTGTAGGTTAATTGGGGGTACTTTTGCAGCATGGGCTTGTGGGATGGTTACTGTGCCATATGTCTCAAAAAAAAGGAGTACTGCTCAGAAACAGGTTATTTGGCACAAAACTCAATGTTGACCATGATGTACAAATCAAACCCAAACTCGATATTCCTCCATTCTCTTCAACTTCAGGTGCCCAGCTAGAAGATGCTATTGTATGTGCTTTCACCACAACTCCTGACAGCCTTTTCCAGGCACCCACCACTCTCTGTGCAAAATATTTGCTTCACACAAATTTGCTTCAGAGAAAACATCCCAACTGTGTCCAAATTTGAGTTCAAGTATCATACAATTGTATAAGTACAACTGGACGAAACCACATTCCTTGGTCCTTGGTGTAAAAATATGTAACACATAGATAAACATAGCACACATATTTACAAATGATCTACTGTATATGCAGTACATTTGTCAAAATAAATACGGATAGCTTGGTTGGCGCAGCAGTTACTGCAACACTATTACAGCACCAATGATCAGGTCCGGAGTTCAAATCCCAGATTGCCTGTAAGAAGTTTGCACATTCTAACTGTGGGATTTTCTCGGGGACTCCAGTTTCTTCCCTCTCTTCAAAAATGTACCAGAGGTTGTCGGTCAATTGGGTCTGTGACAGAGTATATAGCTATGTTTTTGGGAGATAAATTGGGGCAGGGTTTTTAGTGTAGGTCACATACAAACACTTTAAAACAGATTTTATTTAAAATACTGGAGCTCTGCTCATGCTAGACATGTTGGCTCCAGAGACCTTGCAAAAGCTTTGGAGAGCACCAAGAGACTTTACTGATGGATTATTGTTTACAAAAGGTAACAGATGTAAGAACTTGTTGGAGCCATATTCTGTCTGGAGTGGTACTTGGTGTTCTAGGAGGGTCATCTGGTTTTGCAGAAAGAGTAAAACAGGCTTTTCTCTCTCTGAGAGAGAGAGAGAGAGAGAGAGTGAGAGAGAGAGACAGACAGACAGACAGACAGACAGACAGACAGACAGACAGACAGACAGACAAACAGACAGACAGACAGAGAAGTTCTACAGTTTTATAGTCAGCAACAGCAGCAGGAACTGGAACAGGACAAGCTGGCAAGCTTGTGGAAAATCCCATTTGGAAGACGGGTTGTGAGTGCTTAGTTCAGCCTGGTCAAAGCCCTTGTGGTTCATACAAGAGGAGAGGACTGACTGTCTAATGTTTCACTTGAAATAAGAGAAACAAAACGGAACTCTGTGGTGAACTGAAAGAAAGAAGTTATCATTTGAGAACCCTGAGGGGGCAAGTTTCTTTGGCAAGACACTGAAGTGGTTGATTAAAAATGAATCAGTTGTGGGTGTCCAGTGTACAACAAATCTCTCCTGAGCGGTATATTCCTGCATATACCATACATCTCAGACTCTTCCGATACCATTACCACAGAAATTCTTGCAAAATCTGAATAAGTTAACTTGGACGTTTCTCTGGAAAGGTAAGTTAGCCAGAATCTCGATGGAAAAATTAACTTGGAAATATCATCTGGGAGTGTTACAACTCCCAAATTTAAAATATACTATTGGGTGACCCAGATGAAATTTGTTACTTCCCTCTTTGATGGAAGAGACAAGCCTTCATGGGTGGAAGATGAACTGCACAAAGCAAAGTCAGAGTGAGAGTAGCAGAAGATTTTATATATAAATGGGACACTAAATCTATTTCTGGTGGAAAGGAAGCACCATTAATAAAGCATATTTTGAATATTTGGCATAAATTGAATAATTTAATTGGATTAAAAAAAAACTCCAAAAATGTCCTTGACTCAAAATAGATCAATCCCTTTAACAATGTTTCAGTGTTTGGTCCAGTAAAGGAACTAAATAGGTAGAAGATTGTTCTGGTCAAGGGCAATTAATGTTATTTGAATAGTTAAAAAATAAATAAATATTCCTAATTGAAAGTAGCAGAAGATTGTATTATTAAGAGCTTTTTTTCAGAGATGAAATTTGGACTGACCATGATTTTACCAGAGTGCAGTGAAATGGAGATTCTGATTTGAAAGGAGATTACAAAGAAGTTCACATCAGTAATGTATTTTCTACTTCAGTCAGGCACCCCTAAACCTGAGTTATATCAATCAAAGTAAAGATGGGAATTAGACTTGAATTGATTATTGATAATAAGACTTGGACGGATGAATGTCAGGTCTGCAATGATGAGCACAATTAATGCAAGATATAGACTAGTGAAATATAACTTTTTGCATCAGCTATATCTTACCCTGCAGAGATTAAGTTCTAATATATCGGATATATATGTTCAGTGAGGGGAAGAAACAAGTACTTTTTTATATTCAACCTGGTCATACTCTAAAGTGAAACCCTTTTGGGAAAATGTAAGAATTTCATTAAACCTGATATTTGGGAAAAAAATTGCCACCAAGACCACAATTGTGGACGTGAGACCTCAAATGAGGCTGTCTAAGTACCAATTAGAATTTCTTAAGATTGCATTAGCATTGGCTAGGAAATATATTGCGGCTACTTGGAAGTCTGATTCCCTTCAGGACAGAGCTCGAAGGAATGAGGAAATGTATAGTTGTGTTCCTCTGGAGAAAATTACTTACAATTTAAGAAAGACTTATAATATGTTTTTGCAGGTCTGGCAACCATATTTGCAGAATACAGGGTTGAATATTTAAGATACTGATTCTATTTTTGAGTTTTTACATATAGACTTTCTGGACTGGTTTCCACATCCCGACGGTTCCTCTTTCTTTCGTGATTCGTTTTCTTCATTTCACTTCTCTTTCTTTCTTCTTCTATTTTCTACCTTCCTTCTTGTATTATGAGGACTTATTTTGGGGGGGGAACAAAGGATGGAATTAGTCGGAAACATCGACAACCTGTATCAATGATTCTTTTGTTCGCTTTATTGCATGTACCTGTAATGGTTCATTCTTGATACTTTTTTAACCACAAAATTAAAATAAAACATTCAAATAAAGTTGTATAAGTCATCGGTGAGGCCAAATTTGGGATATTGCATGCAGTTCTGGTCACCTATCTACAGGAAGGATATCAATAAGATTGAAAGAGTGCAGAAAAGATTTACTGGGTTGTTGCTGGGTCTTCAGGATTTGAGTTACACGGAAAGATTAAACAGGTTAGGACTTTATTCCTTGGAGAAGAATGAGGGGAGATTTCATAGAGGTTTACAAAATTATGAGAGGTATAAACATGATGGATGCGAGTCGGCTTTTCCACTTGGATTGGGGGAGATAAATATGACAGGTTATAGTTTTAAGCTGAAATGGGAAAGGTTTAGGGGGAACTTTAGGGGAAAATTCTTCACTCAGAGATTGGTGGGAGTGTGGAATGAGTTGCCATCTGATGTGGTGAATGAAGGCTCGATCTTGTGTTTTAAGAATAAATTGGATAGATAGATAGATGGATGAGAGAAGACTGGAGGGTTATGGAATTGGAGCATATCAGTGGGACTAGCAAAATGATGATTGGCACAGACTAGAAGGGCCAAATAGCTTGTTTTCTCTCCTGTAGCATTCTATGGTTGTATGGTCCCATTGCCTTGTGTGAGTTCACCTTGGATAGGGTTCTCCTCACCTCGGCCACGGTTATGCTAGGGTCCTGTTTATTAGGGGAACAAGGAGCTTTCTTTGGTGTCAGCTTGTTCTTCTCATTGAACCATGTATAGAAGATGTTTAGTCTGTCTGGAAGGGTGGCGTCATTGTCTTTGACTCGCAAGGTTGACTTGTGATCTATTATAGTCTTGATCCCTTGTCACATGCACCTCGTGTCGCACAGCTGTCTGAGGATCTTCTGTGCGTACCCATGCTTTGCCCTCCAGATGGCACAGGAGAGTTCAGCCCTGGCTGATCTTAGTGCCATCCTACACCCCGTCCTGCCCATCGTGAAGGCACCATCAGGAGCTCTGAGAAGTGCCTGGACCTCTGTATCCAACCATTGTTTCTGGTTGTGAAGCATTTGATCTCTATAACATCCTCATTCCTCATTCCACTTTCTGATGTGACCAGTCACTGAGTTCATGTACTTAATGTTTACATGACCTTGAAGGTTGCCACCTCCCTGAAATAGCTCCAGTTTGTGGTCTTAATGCAGTCCTGTACCACCTCCGTTCATCCCCCCACACCCTCCCCTCCACAGTCACCCACCCCCGCCATGTCCTGATCTTCTTGCGACTGGCTTCGTTTATTTTGCCAGCAGTTTGTATGCTGGGGTTAGCAGGACTGATATGTGATCTGAGTATCCAAGATGGAGGTGAGGTGCAGCCTTGAACACACCAGATACAATAGTGAACACCCGACTGAGAGACTTCTCTCCTCTGGTGTTGAAACCGGAGTAGAAGAAAGTAAAACACAAAACTGTGGTAGAACTGCTTTCAGGTTGGCATGGCTACAATAATGGCACTGTCAGAGTGGGATGTCTGGGCTTCACAGATGGCTCCAGAACGCTCCTTCATTGCTCTATCTCTCATAATTCATATCCTCTTTCTCTTGTGACTCATACCCTCTAAACCAGGACAATGTTCTGGTAAATCTCTTCTGTTCCCTTTCCAAATCTTCCACATCCTTTCTGTAATGGGGTGACCAGAATTGCACAAAGTATTCCGAGTGCGCCCAAACCTTACTGAGGCGATAACGGATCCTGACCTGGAATGTTGGACAGACCATTTCTCTCCATGGATGCTGCCTGACACACCAGCTTCTCATTGTCTGCTAGAAATAGAAGGTGACTGAGATCGTCAGAAGGTTGGGAGGAATCTGTGGAGAGAGCAACAGTTTCATTAAAGAATGAAACATGATGCTTAAAGCAATTTGAAATAGTAATACTGCCCTCCCCGATACTTGCTTGGCTGATGAGTTTCTATTCCATTCTGTCTTTTCTTCACATTTCCAGGATCCCCCTTCTCAACAAAGGCAGAAAGTTGGAAGTAAGAGATTCAGGACAGAGGCAGATTGATTGCTACACAGAGGATTGTGAGACCGTGAAATGGAGTTCTTGGGTGTAGTTGGTGAGGAGAGAGCTCAAATCAAGCAGCTTTTGATTTTAACATTTGTACTCATTTTCTTCAATCATTCCAACATTAGAAGTGCTGTTATTATTAGAAACATGAATATTTTGTTGAATTATCACTGGAGTAAAGGAGCTTCAGGGGCAATACAGTAATGCAGCCGAGACCAGGGGTTGAACCTGATTTCCACTGCTGTCAATGTGGGATTTGCATGCTGTCATTGTGTGGGTTTCCTCTGGGAGCTCAGGTTTCCTCCTACATCCCGAAGACTTGTGGGTTGGGAGGCTAATTGCCCTTCTGCTTTAGGTGAGTGGGAGAATCCAGAGTGTGGGAGTTAATGAGAATGCGGTCAGAATATAAATGGGACTAATTGTGGACGAGAGTCAATGGGTTGACACAAATTCAATGATAAGAATGTCCTTTCCTGTGCTGCATCATTCTATAAGAACACAATGAGAAGATGGGATTTATTCCACCAGTGTCCGAACATAGCAACACCTGTTCCCAAATCCCTTGAAGCTACAAGTCAATACAGAATTTGAATGATTAAATCTTGTTTCACCTTTCAGTTTTCTCTTGGTAATTGGTCTCTAACTTTGAACTGGAAATCCATAGACCAAACACTTACTTAATGCAGACTTGAAAGGTTGTCTTTAATTACGTATTTATCAATTCAGCACATTGTGAAAATGAAGGGAACTCTGCTATAAACACAAAACATAAGTATAATAAATAAATGACACTATCTACATTCTGGAAGTGTCTTCAACAAGAGAAAATAGAAAATGCTAAAACAGGCTTTACTTTCAAGATCTGTGTTAGTCAGCTAATGTATGATCACAAATGTTTACATATTGTTTGTGATTTATCTGCAAAAATCACCAGTGGCCTAATTTGTTGAGGATTTGGACTATTTAGTCTGTGTTTAATTTAAAGCAACATTATGCTCTTATTCCACTAAACTGGATGGAATTTTACCTGAAATTGAGCTCATGCAGGATTCAGGATGATAGTGTGGACTTTGGTTCTGGAATGAATGGCAGTTGGGAATCCCTGAATTCTTCTGAAATGTAGTGAAAGAAAATATCCTTTCAGCTACAGATTGGAAAAACTTTGTACCAACCACCTATCCAGATGTCCAGTCATTGATGGTGTAGTCTATATTCCCCAAACACTCTTAATTATTAGAATGTAGAACATGCCATCAATTTTCCTTTTGAGTCAGAGCTAAATTCCGGTAAATGTCGAGAGGAATTTGTTCAAATTAATCATTTAGACAAGATACTAATTGGATTCTAAAATAGAGCAGAGATTATCTTGAAGGCTCTGAGACCTGTTCCTTACAAGTTCTGCAGAATGTGAGAATTTCAGTCAACTTCCATTTGTCTATGAAATGTTCTCATTGCCTAGGATTTCTAAGATTGAGTCACTGAAGGACATCAAGGAGGCAAAGAGTTTCCTAGATAATCCATTCCTGTGGCTGGCCAAATAGGTTGATATGCTCTAACAATAACTCTAAAGACTGTGAGGAACAATAGGCTTTAATACACATTATAATTCCAGGGAGGTCTACCTGTACAGCTAGATCACAGAGGAAGGGGTTACATAGGGTCAAGTCATCAGTGGGCGGGCCAGTCACTTATACATAGAGCAGCAACAGTATATACATATATCCATATCATCACACAGGTGGAGAGAGTTTGGGTGATAAGTTGGTGGCCATCCATGGAACAGACAGAATATTGAACTGCAGGAGTTCAGGGGGGTTGTGTGCCTCTCTTAAACTGAATATTAGCAGTGAAAGAAAATATCTATGAATCAAAACCAAGGCACCTTCTTGTTTACAACCACCTGTTTGGAATGGAAGGTAATGAGGGCAGGTGCTCAGACTGAAAGTGAGATCGTAAATCTTAGGCCTACTCCTGGTGCTATTTCCCAAGGGAATCAGAAATCAGAAGGTGATCCCTGTGTGGCTTGATTCATGAGGCAGGAGGGAAGGTTTGAGTTTTGGGGATGATCTGAATAGATGTGGACCAGGAACCCCCTGTACAAAAAGTGGACCTCAACTGAATCAAGTTAAGTCAAGCCACCTTTATTTATCATTCATACCTTGCTCGTACGGTAAAGACGAGATAACGTTTTTCCAGGACCATGGAGCATATTTACATAAATATAAGTTAGAATAGAATTTCAACAAGTTTAAAATATTAAGACATACATAACAGTCCTATCCTATCCTATCCCCAAATGTTCTGGGAGTTCAGAAGTCTGATGGCTTGAGGGAAAAAGCTCTTGCCAATCTGGACATAAGTGCCTGAGTGCTATGGTACCTCCTACCAGATGGCAGAAGGGAGAAAAAATTACGTGAGGGGTGTGTGGAGTCCTTTACAATGTTTATTGCCTTTCGCTTCGATCGTGTGTTGTAGACAGTCCTTCATAGTAGGAAGAGAGCCTTCAATCATCTTTACCACCGACTTCACTATCCTCTGCAGGGTCTTGTGGTCTGAGGGGGTACAGCTACCAAACTAGGCAGTGATGCAGTGGCACAGGATGTTCTTGATACCTCCTCTGTAGAATGTAGTGATGACAGAAGGTGGGAGATTAACTTTCCTCAGCCTTCGCAGGAAGTAGAGGTGCTGCTGGGCTTTCTCGGCCTTGGAGCTGGTTAGGGGATCAATGTAGGCAGACACGGGTTTTAATGAAGCAAAACCAAAACTATTTATTGTGTAATCTGGTTGGGGAGAGTTTGAGGTTAATTGGAAGGGAACCATATATAGATGTCATACATCAGGACAAGGATATTATTGTGATAGGTGTCATGAGAAGACAGGTCATTCATAGCTGCTTAAGGAAATATCAAATTGAAAGAAAGCATGGACTATTTTTCAAAGATTAATGATATCAGAAAAGATTGGGAAATATTTAGAAACTAGCAAAGGGTGATTAAAATTATTATAAGGAGGGAGAAGACGGAATATGATAGTAAACATGAAAATAAAAACAGCATTTTGATAGGTTGGTAAGTTCTGTTATTGTAATAGATACAATGAGAAAGTTAACTTTGTGTGCAATTATCATATAGCAGTCACATCAGTACAGAATGCAGAGAGAGAGAGTTTTAGAGGGAGATCAATGGGAGCAGAGCAAGGTGGCATTATTTTACTCATGATTTGTTCAGGAGAATGATAACTTCAGAAATAAACTGTTCTGTAAAAAGCTCACTTTGAATGGGTAAATAATAGGGCACCATCATGAGTCTCTGCAGCTCCCAGTCTCTGAGGCTTATGTGAACAGCACCTTCAGGAGGGTGAGTCCTTGGAAAGCATCCAGCCCAGACAGTGTCCCTGGCCATGTCCTTAAAATTTGTGCAAACTGGATAGATTTTTATGCATATTTTCAACCTCTCATTACAATAAGTCCCCACGCTTGAAAAGGACTTCCATCATTCTGGCGCCCAAGGTAACCTGCCTTTACGACCATCAGCTGATGGCAGTCATGTTTTCCCTGATGATTTGCTTTGGGAAGTTGGTTATGGAGCAGGTCAGGTTCAGTCTCAGGAAGGACATAGACCCATTTCAGTTCACCTATCACCATAATGACAGATGCCATCTCCACCCTGCATTAGATCACCAAGGCCACAGGAACACCTATGTTAGGTTGTTGTTCATTGACTACAGCTTAGTGTTCAACACCATCATACCAGTAAAACCTATCATACTCCGTTCATCCCTCTCCAGATTTCCTCATTGGCAGATCCAAATTGGTGCAGATGGTTAACAGCACTGACCATCAACACAGGGGCACCCAGGCTGTGTCTCCTGCTCCTTGTCTACTCACAACTGCATAGCCATCTATAAAGCAATCTAGAAAATTATTGACAATCCCACCTTTGTTGACCAAATATGGGAAAAGATGAGGCAGAATATTGGGTGGAAATCGAGAATTTGTTCAGGTGGTGACAGAGCCACCATCTTACTCTCATTGTCAACAGGACCAAGGTCCTTTTGGAGATAATAGAATGGAGAGGCCGAGAGATCACACACCTGCTCGCTTTAATGGAATGGAGGTGGAGAAAGTTATACCTTCAAGTTCCTGAAAGACCACGTATTGGACGACCTCTCTTTGAGCCAGCACATTGAGGTAACTGCGAAGAAGACACATGAATGCTTTGTCTTTGTGAGGAGATTTCGCAAGTTGTCAAAAACTCTGTCAAGCTTCTACATGTGTACTATAGAAAGAATATTGACTGGTGGCATCCTTTGACATCCATAGGAAGGTCATGTTTGCATTGAATTCAGGACAGAGGACTTCATTGAGTTCCATTCCTGTGATGAGGGCTTGATATATGAAGAGTGGTTGGACATGTTAGGTCAAATATCAAGTTTAGAAAAATGAGAAATGATCTTTTTAGAACCTGCAAGATTTCATATAACCTGCTTTATTTAATTATAAAAGTTTTTATAATTATATGGTTTACAAAATTATGAGGGATATAGACAGAATAAATGCAAGTAGGCTCTGTCCACTTAGATTGGGAGAAAGAAATATGAGAGGAGATGGCTTTAGGGTGAAATGTTTAGGGGGAATTTTGCTCAGAGATTGGTGGGAGTTTGGAATAAGCTGCCTTCTGACCTGGTAAATGTGGACTCATTCTTAAGTTTCAAGAATAAATTGGATAGATACATGGATTGGAGTTCTCTGGAAGGTTATGGAATGGGTGCAGGTTAGTGGGGCTAGAGGAATGATGTTTTGGCACAGACTAGAAAGGCCAAATTGCCTATTTTCTGTGCTCTAGTTTTCTATGGGTTTCTATAAAGCAGAGAAAGATAGCTAAAGTTAAGGTTGGTCTTTGGAGGATGACAAGGGGGAACTGATATTGGGTACTGAGGCTTTGAATGACTATTTTGTGTTGGTCTTCACAGTGGAGGACATGTCCACCATGCCAAAGACAGATGTTATGGATGTGATGGGTGGTGAGGACCTGGATGTAATAGCTATCACTAAAGTGGTAGTACTGAGCAAACATGAGGGTCTAAAAGTTGATAAGTCCCCTGGTTCCATGGAGTACATCCCAGGGGACTGAAAGAAATGGCAGACATTACATTAGAGGCTTTGGTAATAATTACTTTACCAAATTCACAAGACTCTGGGTAGGTCCTGGTGGATTGGAAGACAGTGAATGTCGTGTCACTAATCACAAAAGGATATGGGCAAAAGGCAGGGAACTATAGGCCAGGTAGTTTAACATCTGTAGTTGGGAAATACTTGAAGCTATCATTAAAGAAGAAATAGAGAGACATCTGGGGTGAAATGGATCCATCAGGCAGATGCAAAGACAGGTTCTGTTTGATAAATGGAGTTCTTTGAGGATATAACAAGTGCAGTAGATATTATATGGCGAGCTCTCCACTGGCCACCGTGACAGAGGTGCACCAAAGAAAAGGTACAAGGACTGCCTAAAGAAATCTCTTGGTGCCTGCCACATTGACCACCGCCAGTGGGCTGATAACGCCTCAAACCGTGCATCTTGGCGCCTCACAGTTTGGCGGGCAGCAGCCTCCTTTGAAGAAGACCGCAGAGCCCACCTCACTGACAAAAGGCAAAGGAGGAAAAACCCAACACCCAACCCCAACCAACCAATTTTCCCTTGCAACCGCTGCAATCGTGTCTGCCTGTCCCGCATCGGACTGGTCAGCCACAAACGAGCCTGCAGCTGACGTGGACTTTTTACCCCCTCCATAAATCTTCGTCCGCGAAGCCAAGCCAAAGAAGAAGATAGAGGGTAGCAAATGGAAATTGTTTACTTGGATTTCCAGAAGGCTTTTGATAAGATGCATATAGTTGGGGGTGATGTATTAGTTTGGATAGTGAATTGATTAATGAGTAGATAGCAGAGAGATAGGAAACGGGTTTTTTCCTAGTTGAAATCACTGATGAGTGGGGTGCCACAGGGGTTGGTGCTGGGCCTGCAACTGTTCACAATAGACATTAATGATCCTGGAAGAGGGTCAGAGAGCAGTGTATCAAATTTCCTGATGACACTAAATTGTGTGGAAAAGCAGAGGATACAGAGGGTCTGGAGAGAAATATTGATAAGTGAAAGGGAAAATTCAGGCAGATGGAGTATAATATTGGTAAATGTGAGGTTATCCACTTTAGAAGAAAAAAAATGGAAGATCAGGTTATTATTTAAATGGAAAGCGATTGCAGCATGCTGGCCTGCAGAAGGTCTTGGGAGTGCTTGTGCATGAATCATAAAAGGTTGGTTTGCAGGTGCAGAAGGCTATCAGGAAGGCCTTTATTGCTAGAGGGATTGAATTTGGGAGCAGGGAGGTTATGCTGCAACTGTACAACATGGTCTCCTTACTTGAGGAAGGATGTATTGGGTTTGAAGGTGGTGCAGAGGAGGTTCACTAAATTGATTCCAGAGATTAGAGGGTTGGAGATGCCAACTCTGTAATTTAAAAGTTGATCTTATAGAAATGTAAGCAATTATACAAGGCATAGATAAGAGAGTTAGGTAAATTGTTTCCATTGGTGGGGGAGATTAGAACTAGGGGACATAGCCTCAAGGTTCAGGGTAGTAAATTTAGGACAGAGATGAGGAGAAACTGCTTTTCCCAAAGGATGGTGAATCTATGGAATTCTATGCCCATTGAAACAGTGGAAATAACCTCAGTAAATATATTTAAGATAAGGTTAGAGAGATGTTTACATAGTAGGGGTATTAAATTATTAAGAGTTAATAATATAGGTGGGGATTGCTGTTCAGTGCAGAGACAGTAATTGAATAGGGAGTACAGGTGGGAGTAATTAAAGGAAACTGGTTAGGAATGGACAGTGCTAGTGGTCACATTGGGTAGTGTATTAAAGTAAAGGAAAGGTTTTTGGGAGCGGCAGCACAGGTTGAGGATGAGTCACTGCACATTAAGGTAAGATAGTCTTTATTACTACTTCATTTTGGTAAAGGATGAGTGTTAGGGCTGTGTGTTGTTGGGAGTGCCAGATGTGGGAGGTCCTGGAGTCTTCCAGACACCCGGATGTCCATATCTGCACGAGGTGTGTTGAGCTGCAGATTCTTAGGGACCGTGTTAGGGAACTAGAGCTGCAGCTCGATGACCTCAGGCTGGTTGGGGAAGCAGAGGAAGTCATAGACAGGAGTTACAGCCAGGTGGTCACGCCAAGGCCACGGGAGGAGGAAAGGTGGGTAACAGTTAGGAGAGGGACAGAAAAATGTAAGGTGCCAGAGAGGAGCCCTATGACTGTAAACCCTCAGCAATAAGTACGCCTCTTTGAGTACTGTTGAGTAGGACATCAAAGTTGGGGGGAGCAGCAGTGGCTGTGCCTCTGGCACGGGGTCAGCCCCTGTAGCTCAGAAAGGTAGGGAAAGAAAGAGGAGGGCAATAGTGGTAGGGGACTCCATAGTTAAGAGGACAGATAGGGGATTCTGTGGACGCAGCAAGGAGAACAGGATGGTGGTTTGCCTCCCTGGTGCCAGGGTCCGGGATGTTGCTGCTCGTGTCCCGGATATCCTAAAGTGCGAGGGACAGGAGCCAGAGGTCGTGGTACATGTAGGTACCAATGACATAGGGAGGAATAGAGAAGAGGTCCTAAAAAGTGAGTACAGGCAGTTAGGTAGGGAGTTAAAAAGAAGGACCGCAAAGGGGGTAATCTCTGGGTTACACCCTGTGCCACGTGACAGTGAGAATAGAAATAGAATGAGGTGGAGGATTAACATCTGGCTGAAGGGGTGGAGTAAGGGCAGGGTTTCAAGTTTCTGGATCACTGGGACCTTTTTTTGGGGAAGATGTGACCTGTACAGTAAGGACGGGTTACACTTAAATCCCAGGGGGACCAGAATCCTGGCAGGGGTATTTGCTTTCTTTTTCAATCTTTTTATTATTATTATAATTTATAAACACATACAGTTCAAAGAGATATAAAAAATACATAGTAAGTAATGAATTAATACAGAGATATTAAACAATAATATTACAGAATAAAAATATATCATAAGAAAAAATTTTTAGATCAGTTTAGGGTGTGAACTATCTCTAAAAAAAAGATATAATTAATAACAATATATGAAAAAAGAGAAAAAAAAACCCCAAAAAAGAGGAAAAAACAAATCTTAATTTAAAAAAACTTAAAAAAAAAACTACAGATATAGCTAAACCACGCCGATCACTCCGATCTCATCTTACAGCCCAATTATCATACATAATGTGCTAGGGCTACTCAGGATCCTTTAAACTAGAATGTTTGGGGGGAGGGAACAAAATAGTACAGAGCAGTAAGGAGAAGGTTAGAATGCAAACAAAGAAAGTTTGTAGTAAGTATTTGAATATGGATGGGCAGGTGATAGAGAAAGGAAGAAGATGAAGGGCAATTGGCAGGAAAAGGAAATAATGTTGTTATTAAAGATGATGGAAAACACGGATTAAGAATTGGAAAATCTCTGAAATTCATATATTTTAATGCCAGGAGTATTGTAAAAAAGGTGGATGAGCTGAAGGTGTGGATTAATACTTGGAAGTATGATGTGGTAGCGATTAGTGAGACATGGTTGCAGGAGGGATGTGATTGGCAGCTGAATATCCCTGGGTTTCGTTGCTTTAGGTGTGATAGAGTCGGAGGGGCAAGAGGAGGTGGTGTTGCATTGCTTGTCAGGGAGAATATTACAGCGGTGCTTAGGCAGGATAGATTAGAGGGCTCGTCCACGGAGGCTATTTGGGTGGAACTGAGGAGTGGGAAAGGAGAGGTTACACTTGTAGGGGTGTATTATAGACCACCCGGAGGGGACCGAGACCTAGAGGAGCAAATCTGTAGGGAAATAGTGGATATTTGTGATAAGCATAGGGTTGTAATTATGGGAGATTTTAATTTTCCACATATAGATTGGGAAACACATTCTGTGAAAGGGCTGGATGGGTTAGAGTTTGTGAAATGTGTGCAAGATAGTTTTTTACAACAATATGTAGAGGTGCCGACCAGAGAAGGAGCAGTGTTAGATCTACTGTTGGCAAATGGGATGGGTCAAGTGACGGAGGTTAGTGTTGGCGAGCACTTCGGGTCCAGTGATCATAATGCCATCAGCTTCAATGTCATTATGGAAAGAGATAAGTCAGGGCCAAGGGTTGAGGCTTTTGATTGGGCAAAAGCTAGATTTGAGGAGATGCGAAAGGACTTACAGGGTGTGCATTGGGACAATTTGTTTTATAGGCAGGATGTAGTAGAGAGATGGAAGTCTTTTAAAGATTAGATTTTGAGAGTGCAAAAGCTTTATGTTCCTGTTAGGTTAAAAGGAGGGGCAAAAGGTTTGAGAGAGCCGTGGTTTTCAAGGAATATTGGAAACTTGGTTTGAAGAAAAAGGGAGGCGTACATTAGGTATAAGAAGCATGGAATTAAGGAGATGTTTGAAAAATACATTGAATGTAAGAGGAATCTTAAGAGAGGAATTAGGAAAGCTAAAAGAAGGTACAAGGAGACTATAGCAAGCAGGGTGAAAATTAATCCAAAAGGGTTCTACAAATATGTAAATGGTAAAAGGAAAGCGAGAGACAAAATTGGTCCCTTAAAGAATCAGAGCGGAAAACTGTGTGTGGAGCCTAGAGAAATGGGGGAGATATTGAACAGTTTCTTTTCTTCGGTATTCACCAAGGAGAAGGATATTGGGATATGTGAGATAAAAAAAGCAAATTGGGTAAATATGGAGAATATAGTGATTACGAAAGATGTAGTGTTAGGGCTTTTGAGGAATATAAAGGTGGATAAGTCTCCGGGACCAGATGGGATCTTCCCCAGGACATTGAGAGAAGTAAAGGAGGAAATAGCAGAGGCTCTGATGGTAATTTTCCAAATGTCATTAGAGATGGGGATAGTGCCGGAGGATTGACGTATTGCGCATGTGGTTCCGTTATTTAAAAAGGGTTCAAGGAGGAAGCCTGGCAATTATCGGCCTGTAAGTTTGACATCTGTGGTAGGTAAATTAATGGAGAAAGTTCTTAGAGATAGTACATAAATATCTGGATAGACAGGGTCTGATCAGGAGCACTCAACACGGATTTGTGGGCGGAAGGTCCTGTTTGACCAATCTGATTGAATTTTTTGAAGAGGTGACTAGGAATATGGATGAGGTTAGCGTGGTGGATGTTGTCTATATGGACTTCAGTAAGGCCTTCGATAAGGTACCACATGGAAGGTTAGTTAGGAAGGTGCAGTCTTTAGGTATAAATTTTGAGATAGTCAAATGGATTGAACATTGGCTGAAGGAGAGAGGCCAGAGAGTGGTAGTGGATAATTGTCTGTCAGGTTGGAGGCCGGTGACCAGTGGTGTGCCTCAGGGATCTGTATTGGGCCCATTGTTGTTCGTTATATACATTAATAATCTAGATGATGGGGTGGTGAATTGGATTAGTAAATATGCAGACGATACTAAGATAGGTGGAATAGTGGATAATGAAGAAGGTTTTCAAGGATTGCAGAGGGATTTGGGCTGCTTAGAAAAGTGGGCTGAAAAATGGCAGATGGAATTTAATGCTGATAAGTGTGAGGTGCTTCATTTTGGTAAGAAGAATCAGAACAGGACATATGTAGTAAATGGGAGAGCATTGATGAATACAGAAGAGCAGAAAGATTTAGGAGTAATGGTACATCATTCCCTGAAGGTAGAAACTCATGTGAATAGGGTGGTGAAGAAGGCCTTTAGTATTCTGGCCTTTATCAATCATTGCATGGAATATAGGAGTTGGGAAGTGATGTTGAGATTGTATCAGGCGTTGGTGCGGCCTAATTTAGAGTTCTGTGTGCAGTTCTGGTCGCCTAATTATAGGAAGGATATAAACAAAGTGGAGAGAGTGCAGAGAAGATTTACCAGAATGTTACCTGGGTTTAAGCATCTAGAGTACAGGGAGAGATTGGGCAGATTAGGTCTTTATTCTTTGGAGTGTAGAAGGTTGAGAGGGGATTTGATAGAGGTATTTAAGATTATGAAAAGGATAGACAGAGTGGATGTGGATAGACTATTTCCGTTAAGAGTAGGAGAGATTGAAACAAGAGGACATGAGTTAAGGGGCAGAGGTTTAGAGGTAACATGAGGGGGAACTTCTTTACTCAGAGAGTGGTAGCGGTGTGGAATGAGCTTCCGGGAGAAATAGTGGCGGCAGAGTCAATTTTATTATTTAAGAAAAATTTGGACAGGTATATGGATGAGAAGAAGGTGGAGGGTTATGATCATTGTGCAGGTGGGTGGGACAGAGAGGAGTGTTTGTTTCGGTGCAGACTAGAAGGGCCTAATGGCCTGTTTCCGTGCTGTAATTGTTATAGATATAGATATAGATATATACGTTATTAAGGATTATTGGGGAAAGGCAGGTAGGTGGAGCCTCTCATTAGATCAGCCATTGAATGGCAGAGCAGCCTCAATGGGCCAGATGGCCAGCTCCTGCTCCTATTTCTTATGTTCTTATGTACAGAGGGGAATTTACAGGGTGGATGCCAAATTGGCAATTTCCCTCATGGCAAAAGATCTAGACTCTAGAGCTAGTTAAATGGAGATGACGATGAATTTCTTTAGAGTCATATACACCAACCATAGAAACAAGCTCTTTGGCCTGATTCATCCATGCCAGCCAAGTTGCCAACATAATCCAAGGTTTGACACTTCTGACCCTCTGACCTGAAACATTAACTCTGTTTCTTTTTCTACAGATGCAGTCTGAACTGCTGAGCTTTTCCAGCATTTTTGGTTAATATTTTAGATTTCCGGCATATGCAATTTTGTTTGGCCCTTCATTTTAGCTTCAAGTTTAGGTTGGGGCCACGATGGTTCTGCTTCATTGAGCTAAGCAGAACCTATAGAGATGTACGTTGATGACCAACTTAGATAAGATAAATATAGAGGAACGGTCCCCGTTAGTGCATAATAGCTCATCCACAACCACTTGCTCAATCCACACTAACATACAGCGTGTACTATTTGATACCCAGAATGCACTTCAGCAACGTTCTACAAGTCCTTAGATAGCACCAGCAGCTAGAAGAGCAAGGACGGCAAAATCCTGAGGACACCCTCCCTGAAAGTTGCTTCCAACTCACACTCCATCCTGATGTGAAATCACTTCACTGTGGCTGAGACAGCAATCCAGAACTCCCTCCGATGCTGCCCACCCTGCTAAATTTCTCCTGCCATTTGCTGTTTGCAGCTTTAGTGCTCCTTTTTGGAAACAATTCCACTTCCAAGAGAATGAGTTGTTTATTTTGTAAGGTTAGAACAGACTGAAACCCATATCTAATTGTTTTGCATGTTGAGCAGGGTGAGGTTAAGTGTGTAGAGGGGCAAGGGGAGACAAAGAGGCATTTCAGAAAAACATGAGGCAGGAGGCAGTAGATGAATCAACAGGTGACAGAAGATATAAATCTCCTGGATCAAATTGTTGTCTTGAATATTATGTTGCCTTACAGAATCAGCTAAGATCAGCTAATGTCACAAATCAAAAAATAGAGCCTTCAGTCAACCTTGCCTTTCATACCCGAGGAGTGTCGAAATCTTGCAGTCCTATTCGACGAGGTGCTGTGGGCTGAGTTAATGAATTTTGGCTGAATGTTTCACTGCCACTGATTATCCCACAAGGTCCAGTTTTGAGGTGACAGACCTGATCTTCTTCTACCCCAATTAGCAGATAGGACGGATGTTAAATGCATTTATGAAAGTGAGTGCATGCAGCTGTTACTGCTGCTCCAGCCCCACACTTGAAGCCAAAATCTTTGGATTTAACCCAAAACAGACAGGAAGACATAAATATTTGGTGTGCATCATTAGTAGGCAGGGGAGCTGAGATGTCTGCTCTAACCTGGAGTAGCATGATGTTCCTCTGGGAAGCAACACTGAGTTAATTGGCAAGGACCCAATGTAGTGCAAACCTTTCAAGTAGCCTAGGAGCAGTGGTAAGGTTCAGGTAGAAGTATATCAGATGGGATAGATAGAGTCTGTTTCCCAGGATGCACATGGCAAATAATAGCGGGTATAACTTTAAGGTGAGAAGAAGAAAATTTAAAGGAAATTTGTGAGGCAAGTTTTTACATGGAGAGCAGTTGGGACGTACTGCTGGGAGAAGTGGTGGAAACAGATTCGATGGCAATGTTGAAGAGTCATTTAGGCAGATCCATGAACAATTGGAGCAGAGAGATAAAGGACCATCTGCAGCCAGATGAGATTATTTCTAAATTAGCATTGTGGGCTGAAGGGACCTCAAAATTTCGAGATTCCATACATTTTCATGTACACAAAATATAGACTCTCAGATAGGTGCTATAAATTCATTGCCACTAACATGACAAGGAATGGAAGCAGAAGACGGAGCCCCAGAGACGTTGAAAGTCTATGGATCCTGCTGCCCTCTGTGCCCTAATAAGAGTCCCATCAGCTGAGCAGATTTCAGGATTTTTGTCTTGGCACACGATTCATGAACATTGGCCCAGGCACACAGGTGAAACCCAACTTTGCACATGGCTTCCTTTCTCAGCTACAAATTAGGACAAGGTCCCAGCAATGCTTTCTGTTTCCATTGTGAGCATCCTTGCCAGCACGCTACATGCAAACAATGTGATGAATGTATCTCAATGTTGTAGTCAAGATGTCATCAACCCTCAGCACTGCTTACAAAAGAATAGAAAAGGCACTTTTAAAAATAGTTTGTACTGACTACCTCTTGTTCCATCCACTGTGCATCACACATGCTCTTTCATCTTTCAAAGTTCTAAGTATATTGACCAAGTTGTATAGACTTGCCTAGATAGGGTGCAATGCAAAACCTTTTCATTGTGCCTTGTTACTTTTGTCAATAATTAACTCTATTCAAGAACTACAAGCACATTTTAGATGATTCTGTGAGAGATGGGAAAATTGATCTAAAATTATGAACATGGAAGAAACTAAAGTTCATCAGTAAAATGGCTGAAACCAGTTCAAACAGGATAAGTTTGGGGCTTAGGATGCAGGAAAGCAGAGTCAGCACGATTAACATAAGAATCTTCTATCCTTTGTGACAAGACCATAGGACTAAGATAAGGAATGGTAAGGTACAATAGAATGTAGGAAGTTGAGGTAGTCTGGATCAGATAAGGGTCTCCTAGCCCTGGACAGAAGTACCAAGTCATACATTTCTAATTAGCTAACCATACACAGATTTATACATATGAAATTAGCCAACCCTAGATAGAATGAGTCAACTCTGCATATTAAGAGACTGTAGCCCAGAGAATCAGGAAGGTGTGAATAAGGACAATGACATGATGGGGCACCCACAGGATACCCCCTGGTCCTCCAAGTGTACTGAAACTGCACGTAGGCAGGAAGAATTACCTATGCCAAACCCATCCAGGGGGCAGAAGAATGTAAGGGGGAGGGCATTCTGATACTGAAATTGACTGTATAAAAGTTGGGTGAGCCCCAGTATGTGTGTGTATTCCCAGGGTAAGGGGAAGCACCCAACTTTGCATTGTTGTAGTAATAAATGTTCTTTGTTCTCAATTTTTGTCTCGAGCAATTTCTTTAAAGGTACTTTAATTCCTAACAATTCCTTGATTGGGAGGCCTCTTTCCATTGCTTCTTTGAGTCACAATGGATACCACCAACATCGCAAGATACTTATTGGATGTATCACTACATAAGTTCTCAATAAAAAAAGAACACAATCCTGTTAACCCATTGCAAAAATTTCCCCAGTCATGTTGGTGAAAAGCTGGATCTGGGGAGGAAGTGATGAGTAGGGTGGGGGGGGGGGGGGTTGTTGAGAACACAGGATGGATATAAAAAAACAACTTGTTTCTATGGTTGGTGTATGTGACACAATTGCCGAAGGGTCACTTTGCACATTATGTCTTTTTATGATGCACAAATCATTTTGCAATGGTGGTGGTGAGGGGTGGAAAGGTCCTTATAAAGGGAAATGTGTGGCTGCTGTTGTCAACCATTTTTATGGTGCAGATGCCAAAGCTTCATACAAAGGTCACATCAACCACACATTCAACTGAGGATGGTAAAAACAACTGAATTCTAACTGAGTGAGTTTTAGAGGCTAGATCAGTGATATTTAAACAGTAGAAGAGTTAGTTTTAGAAAGATGAGGCAATTGATGGTGATGGGGAACTGTCAAAGAAGATCTGGGGCCTTTCTTACATGATCCCATTGAATGGTGAGACAGGCTTGTTGGGCCAAGTAGCCTATCTCTGCTCCTATTTTCTTATGTTTATACATGTTGCCTGGACAGTCTCGGTGTGTCAATGCAAACCTTCCCTTTGCTCTCTCCACCATATCACCTCTCCATAACTTTATGCTTGTTTTCTAACATGTCTCCTCTTTCTCTCTCCACAGATGCTGCCTGACCTGCTGAGTATTTTCTGCAATTGCTTTTAATAAGATTTTGAACATCCTTGCCTCAATTAAATATTTAACTTGGACTGTTGGAATCCAACTAAAGGAACAACAATGGAATCTCATGCCTTTGAGAAGCTTGGTAAAAAAATAGACAAAGTTACCCTCTCTATCAAATACTGAAATCCTACACATATATATATGTGTGTGTGTGTGTGTGTGTGTGTGTGTGTGTGTGTGTGTGTGTGTGTGTGTGTGTGTGTGTGTGTGTGTGTGTGTGTGTGTGTGTGTGTGTGTGTGTGTGTGTGTGTGTGTGTGTGTGTGTGTGTGTGTGTGTGTGTGTGTGTGTGTGTGTGAAAACTTTGATCATGTTTCTTTCCTTTAAAAAACCTGCAAAAGAAGGATTTGGATTGGATTCAAATTTCTACATAAACTGGAGTTGTCAAACAATAATATTCACATAAATTACTCTGATTTAAAAAAAAATTATTTAAAGTTTAAAATCACATAACATTAGTTACTACATTTTAAATCAGACACAATGTGATTAGTCATTTATATATATATATATATATATATATATATATACATAAAACGCCATACAACCACTCCACTAATACCCTCCTTCCTCCCTTCCCCACTTACAAAGAAAGAAAAAGGAGATCATCATCTGGTACAATCACTTTAAAACTTTTTAGCTGCAGGAGCGGTGGCATCCATCGAAGCAGACTGAGAGATCAAATTCTAACACCAATAGTTTTCAAGTATGGGTTCCAAACTTTATCAAAGAAAAAATATTTGTCTCTTAAATTTATGTAATCTTTTCTAAAGGAATAGAGGCTTTCATTTCATTATGCCATATTTTCATACCTAAAATCGAGTCAGATTTTCATGTAATAGCTAAACACTTTTTAGAAACTGCCAAGGACAAACGCAAAAATTCAATCTCGATCTTAAAGCTGTCAACTTAATATCTCCTAATAAAAACCTTAGAAAATATCTGGTGAGGAAAGGATTTGCTGTCATTAATTAATGGGCTAAAAGCACCCACCACAAACTTGGGCAAGGGAGTCCACACTTATTTCCAGGGAATTTTTAGGGGTTCAGTCACTGAATGGGGGAAATCCTTGTGTGGGAGCACTTGCTTCTCCTACTCTGAACTTACTGTCTGGTGTTGCTAAGAGGCACATTGAGTTTCTGGCAGCTCAGGGGATCCTGTTGATGTTTCTGTTGTTCCAACTGAGCAGAGGAAATGTCTTCTTGAGATCCCAAAAGAATAAACCTGCCTCTCCGCTCCCATTCAGTGCCAGGAAACTGTCACTGTTTGGGCAAGTAATCATGGCTTGTTCATGTTCCCGGGCTGGCAAGAGTGAGTAATATTGATGTGAGACTGGAGTCACGTCAGATCAGATGAGAGGCATAGATAGCCAGTACCATGTATCCAGGCAGTAATGGCTTATGCCAGAGGACATATATTTGAGGTGACTGTAAGAAAATTTAGGGGAGATGTCAGAGGTAAGTATTTTACATGGAGAGTCATGGGTGCCTGGAATACATTGTCAGGGATGGTGCAATAGGGCCTTTTAAAGGACTCTTAGATAGTCACATGGATGTAACGAAACAAGGCGGTTATGGGCTGTGAGATTGGGAAGGGTTAGATTGATGCGGGGCTAGATTCATATAGGTCGACACAACATCATGGACTGATTGTGCTATCAGGTACAGAATACAGTTTTCCTTCCTTGAGTTGTTCTTTGTTTTCTGACAGTCTTACACCTTCAGTCCTCCTGACTTTTCATGTCCAGTCTCCTTTGTTTTCATGTACACAAATACACAACAGTATGTTTACTTTTGTTCGTCTATAAAGGCACACAGAGAAGCCTCTAGTCCAGCTCTTCTACCAAGAAGAGAAAGAGAAGCAAAAGAGTTCATTCAACTGTGAATCTATCTCAGTAGTACTCAGCCTTTTTCTTTCCACTCACATACCCTGTGCCTTCGGTGTTCTGTGATTAGTAAGGGATTGCTTAAGGTGGTATTTGGGTGGGAAGGGAATTGATCCAATTGTTACTGAAATATTTTGCATGAGAAAAATGGTCTTTGGCCCATTTCCTTTGGAGTTATGAAACTGTGCATATAACGAGCCAATTAGGTACAATTAAAACGGTGTTTTTAAACCTTTTTCTTTCCACCCACATACCACCTTCAGCAATCCCTTACTAATAACAGAGCATCGATGACATGGGGAATACTTAAAGTGGTACGTGAGTGGAAAGAAAATGGTTGACAACCACTGATCAATCAATCGATCTGTCTGTCTATCTGTCTGTCTATCTGTCTGTCTATCTGTCTGTCTATCTGTCTGTCTATCTGTCTGTCTATCTGTCTGTCTGTCTGTCTGTCTGTCTGTCTGTCTGTCTATTATCAAGTTCAAGTGTATTATCATCTGACCCATATGCTGTACAATGAGACAAGACAGCATTTCTCTGGACCATACTGTACACAGCACACAATTATCACATATATAATTAAAGATATAGTTTAAAATAAATAATAATGCATATGTTTTGGGATGAATTACTGAGTTACAGGATACTTTTCTTCCTGTGGGAAGAAGCTACTTCCCAGACTGGGTATTCGAATTTTGATGTTCCTGCACCACCTTCTTGATGGTCGTAGGTCAGAGATCCTGTGTGCTCGATGGAAAGGATCTTCTATAATTCTTTGAGCCCTATTTAAGCAAGGCTCCCAGTAAATGTCACTAGAGGAAAGGGAGACTCTAGTCATATCGTCTCAGCTCTTTTGATGATCCTCTATATTGACTTCTAGTCTGACGCTTTGCAGCTACCATCCCACACAATGATGCAGACAGATAGGACACTCAGTTGTGCTCCTGTAAAATGTTGTCAGTAACTTTGCACCCCCCTCCAGCCTCCTTAGGAAATATGGGTGCTGATGTGTCTTCCTGACAAATGAGGAGGTGTTGTGAGTGCAGGATAGGTCATCCATTATATGCACACCAAGAAACTTAGTGGTTTCCACTCTCTCTCCATGATGGAACCATTGATGTGTAATGGAGAATGGTCAACCTTCACCCTTCTGAAGTCCACAATCCTCTTCTCTGTCTTGTCCACATTGGGACTCAGGAGTTGTTCTCACTCCATTTTATGAGCCTTCCAACTTCATCCCCGTAGGTTGACTCATCATTGTTAACGATGAGGAGAATTACTGTCGTACCATCCACAAACTTGACGATTTTGTTTGAACTGAATCTGGCAGTGAGTCAACAGTGTGAACAATAGTGCTCTGAGCACACAGCCCTGTGGGGCACCAGCGCTTAGCGTGATGGGATGAGGTTTTGCCACCAACCCAGAATCCAGTTGCAGAGAGAGGTGTTGAGTCCCAAGGAGGACAGCTTATCCACTAGCCTCTGAGTTATTACCATTTTTAACATTGAGCTGAAGTCAGTGAACAACAGCCAGGCTGAGGCAGATGGACCAGAATGGAGTGGAGGAGCAAGGCTATTGCATCATCTGTTGACTGGTTTTGATGGTCGGCAAAGTGGAACTGGTCAAATGTTGCTGGAAGATGCACTTTGATGCATTCCATTACAAGTTGCTTCAAGCACATAATGATCATAAAGGTCAATGCCAATCTTCTTCTTTGGCTTGGCTTCGCGGACGAATATTTATGGAGGGGTAATGTCCACGTCAGCTGCAGGCTCGTTTGTGGCTGACAAATCCGATGCGGGATAGGCAGACACGGTTGCAGCGGTTGCAAGGGAAAATTTGTTGGTTGGGGTTGGGTGTTGGGTTTTTCCTCCTTTGTCTTTATCAGAGAGGTGGGCTCTGCGGTCTTCTTCAAAGGAGGTTGCTGCCTGCCGAACTGTGAGGCGCCAAGATGCACGGTTTGAGGCGATATCAGCTCACTGGCGGTGGTCAATGTGGCAGGCACCAAGAGATTTCTTTAGGCTGTCCTTGTACCTCTTCTTTGGTGCACATCTGTCTCGGTGGCCAGTGGAGAACTCGCCATATAACACGATCTTGGGAAGGCGATGGTCCTCCATTCTGGAGACGTGACCTACCCAGCACAATTGGATCTTCAGCAGCATGGATTCGATGCTGTCGGCCTCTGCCATCTCGAGTACTTCGATGTTAAGGATGAAGTCGCTCCAATGAATGTTGAGGATGGAGCGGAGACAACGCTGGTGGAAGCGTTCTAGGAGCCGTAGGTGATGCCGGTAAAGGACCCATGATTTGGAGCTGAACAGGAGTGTGGGTATGACAACGGCTCTGTATACGCTAATCTTTGTGAGGTTTTTCAGTTGGTTGCAAGGATCGACAACGAGATAGACAACAGACTCGCCAAGGCAAATAGCGCCTTTGGAAGACTACACAAAAGAGTCTGGAAAAACAAGCAACTGAAAAACCTCACAAAGATTAGCGTATACAGAGCCGTTGTCATACCCACACTCCTGTTCGGCTCTGAATCATGGGTCCTTTACCGGCATCACCTACGGCTCCTAGAACACTTCCACCAGTGTTGTCTCCGCTCCATCCTCAACATTCATTGGAGCGACTTCATCTCCAACATCGAAGTACTCGAGATGGCAGAGGCCGACAGCATCGAATCCACGCTGCTGAAGATCCAACTGCGCTGGGTAGGTCACGTCTCCAGAATGGAGGACCATTGCCTTTCCAAGATCGTGTTATATGGCGAGCTCTCCACTGGCCACCGAGACAGAGGTGCACCAAAGAAGAGGTACAAGGACTGCCTAAAGAAATCTCTTGGTGCCTACCACATTGACCATCGGCAGTGGGGTGATATCGCCTCAAACCGTGCATCTTGGCACCTCACAGTTCGGCGGGCAGCAACCTCCTTTGAAGAAGACCGCAGAGCCCACCTCACTGACAAAAGGCAAAGGAGGAAAAACCCAACACCCAACCCCAACCCACCAATTTTCCCCTGCAACCACTGCAACCGTGTCTGCCTGTCCCGCATCGGACTTGTCAGCCACAAACGAGCCAGCAGCTGACGTGGACATTACCCCACCATAAATCTTCATCCGCGGGTATTTAATGCAGTTACCACACATTTCTTGAGCACCGGTATGATGGTGGCTGCCTTGAATCTTTTGGGAACAGTGCATTGTTGCAGTGAGATATTGAAATTGTCTGTTAAGACCTCCATCAGCTGGGCTGTACAGTCCTTCACCCCCCAACCAGCTATGTTATCTGGACCTTCTGATTTGTGTTGGTTCATCCTGGATAGGATCTTACTCATCTCAAGTGCAGCCATGCAGAGTGTCTATTCTTTAGGGGGACACGAGGCTCTCTTTGGTGTCACCTCATTTTTCTCATCAAACAATGCTTGAGAGGTATTCAACCTGTCAGGGAAGAAGGCATCATCGTCGCTGACCCGTAGGGTTGACATCTGGCCAGCTATGGTTTGAATACATGATGCCGGTATCAATAAGGTGTTCGTGGATTCTTTGTACGTAAACCATGCTTTGCCTTCTGTATTGCCCAGGAGAGCGCAGCCCTTACTGATCTTTATGCCATCTCACCACCTGACCTGAAGGAGGCATCACAAGCTCTGAGTGATGCATGAACCTCTGCGTCTAGCCGTCGTTTCTGATTTTCCCTGGCTTATTGGTATTTGATTTCCATAACATCTATCTATCTATTGCATTTGTCTCTTCCTATCACAGTCATAATAATCTTTTTAGGCAAGTTTCCTATACAAATATGACATTTTTAGGACTTCTGATATACTTATTCTGCCACTGCAAATTAGATGGATTTGCGATATCAATTCATCTTGAATAGTCATTGTTGAACAAATTGCTATTTACTATCATTAGTGAGCTTCTAATAGCTTTGGCTTTGATGAAAGAGTTTCGTGAATCACCTACAAACTTCCTTCTTGGTTGATTTCAATTATTAGGGCATCAAAGGCATTAAAAGCCCAGAATTACACTATCAACATTAGTCAGACTGTTATATATTAAAATAATTACATTGTTATACTTTGCACGATGCCTTACATAGAAAATAAATCCATTTTATTTGGAAAATTACTTTGTAGTAGGTTCAAGAGTTCTGTGATGGAGAATTTTCACAAACTTTTTTTCACTCAGGCTGAGAGCATCAGTTTGTTCAGTAAAATGAACCACAACCCCTTCCTTATCAACAGAATAGTGCTCTTCCCCTCAAACATTTTCAATCATTCTACAGAAAATCACAAGGTTAGGCAAACTGCAAACACCACAGGGACTTGTGTAAGAAGTTTGGGAATAGGGAGAGGACATTCTCTCTCTCTCTCTCTAACATGTTGTGCTGTTCGATAAAATCGTGTGCAAACTGTGTCAATTTGTGGCCTTTGTTCCAAAATTTTCAATTGGCTGGTTTAATGAAAATCTGGAGATCACTGGCTGTGCGTTCACCCTACACTTGTTCACCTACTGACCCATGATGGCAACACCAGGTCTAGCTCCAACAGAGTCAGGCACAACCGTAGTTGGCCTCATCAGCAACAACGATGAGTCACGCTACAGAGAAGAGGTGGAAAATTTCATAATGTGGTGCGAGAGGAACAACCTGAGACTCAACAAGATTAAGATGAAGGAGATAATCATGGACACAGGAGATTCAGGAACGACCGTCCTCCACTACACATGAAGTGGAGAGAGTAGAGCGCCAAGTTCTTTGGAGTTTACTTAACAAGCGCCTCTCCTGGACACACATCTCCTCAATTGTCAGGTATATGCAAGAGCGACTGCATTTCCTGAGGTGGCCAAAGCTATCGGCCACCATCCTGTCAACTTTCTCTACAAGCTCTATTGAGTATCCTTGCTGGCTGCATCACAGTGTGGTACAATTGCTACAGAGCAGGACCACAAGAGCAGCAGAGAGGATCACTGGGGTCTCCCTCTCCCACATTAATGTAATCTTCTGGGATTGTTGTTTGAAGAGGGCGAGCAAAATTATTGAGGACTCCTACCATCCTGCACACATCTTTCAGCTACTCCCAATGGGAAAGAGATACAGGAGGATCAGAGTCAGAACCATCAGTCTGACAATTGGTGATTTACCACGGGCAGTGAGAATGCTAAACAACTAATAGAACTGCTCACACTAACCCTCCAAGAATCTGCTATATATTAAACAATATTTATTTATTGTTATATATAATTATATATGTATTGTTTGCCTGTATGTATGTTATGTCTGGTTGTGTGTTTGCTTGTTTTTGTTTCGAGGACCGGAGAATGCTGTTTCGTCAGGTTGAACTTGTACCATTGAATGATAATAACCTTGAACTTAATTGTTTCAAAGAATGCCAGTTAAATGGTGCCAGCTTCACAGGATTTGATCACATCACTTGCGTGATCACCTCAGTCAGTAAAGCTGCTCCTGGGGTGCCAACTGATTGCGGAGGCTGAGTGTAGACATGACACCTGGCTTTCTGGTGGATACTGAGTGGGAGGAGAAGGTGAGGCAGTGAATAGGAAATAAAGTGATAGGATAGAGTGTGGAGAAGGGAAATGACACAAGAGGAAATGCTGATGGGTCCAGGATGGGAGAGGAGGTGGGAGTAGGATTGTGGGAGAAGACAGGATGTTGCAATGAGGGAGAAGGAGAAAATGAAATTGAAGGTCTCAGTGGTGGAAAGATGGACTGAACAATTGTATACTGGCCAGGAAGGGGAGAGGGACTGGGATAAAAAGAGATAAGGGATTGTGTGGTGAAATTGTTCATATTCGCTATATGTAAACTACATGACCATTCCTGGTTGACCCTGCCCTCACTGGCTGGCTCGTGACTCCTCCCCTTTCTTCCCCATAAAGGCTGACATGCCACAAGCCTGCACCCAGTTCAAGCCCAGGTCAGTGTGAGTGAACAACACAGATATGCCATACATCATGTGAATAAAAGCCTTCCATATAACCATATAACAATTATAGTACGGAAACTTCTTTCTAGTCAGCACCAATTTAAGTGAAACTCCACTAGTTTCATCTACCTGCTCCTTACCCATAACCCTCCAACCCCCCTCACATCCATGTAATCATCCAACCTCCTCTTAAATGACAAAATTGACCCTGCTGCTACCATCTCTTCCGGAAGGTCATTCCACTCAGCCACCACTTTCTGAGTGAAGAAGCTTCCTCTTAAGTTACTTCTAAAGTTTTGGCCTCTAACCCTTAACTTAAGACCCCTCGTTCCAATCTCTCCTACCCTCAAGGGGAAGAGCCTGTTCACATCAACTCTATCTATTCCCCATATAATTTTATATACCGCTATCAAATCCCCTCTCAACCTTCTACGCTCCAACGAATTAAGACCCAGTCTACTCAATCTTTCTCCATATTCTAGATACTGCAATCCAGGCAATATTTTAGTATATCTTCTCTGCACCCTCTCTACCTTCAGTTTTGATTACTTCAGTCTTTGTGCAATTGATTGTGCATCAGAGTTCTCAAGGGTGGCAGGTTAATCCAGGTTGATATAGACCAATTCCACTTTCTCAGTCTCTTCCCTCCCAAAGTTATCCCACCTGCCTCCACTCTTGCTTTATCTCTATCTTCCCTCCACATTAAATTTTTAATTTAGACATACTGCATGGTGACAGGCCCTTTCGGCCCACGAGTCTATGCCCCCACCAAATACACTAATTAAACTACAGACCCCTCATGTTTTTGGAGGAAACCAGAGCACCTGGAAGAAACCCACTCAGACCAGGGGAGAGCACACAATCTCCTTACCGACAGTGGCAGATTTGAACCGGGTTGCTGGTGTAATAGCGTTGTGCTAATCGCTATGCTAGCCATGTTGCCCACTGCAACTAAGCAACAAGACCACTCTGTGCTTCTCAAGCCTGGACCTCCATTCCACTCTCCCTTGCTACCATCTTTCTCTACCTCCCATTTCCAGATATATATTCTTACCTGATGCAGAATTATTTTTCTCTAAAGTTGTGTTCCCTGTGGTTAGTGTAGAGGATGCCATGGTTGGCGTAGAGGGTGCCATGGTTGGTGTAGAGGGTGCCATGGTTAGCGTAGAGGGTGCCATGGTTAGCATAGCATTTAGCGCAATGCTATTACAGAAGCTGTGATCCAGATTCCAATCTGGCGCTGTCTGTAAGGAGTTTGTACATTCTCCCCGTGTCAGTGTGGGTTACCCCCTGGGGCTCCAGTTTCCTCCAAAATAACGTATGAGGTTTGTAAGTTAATTGGTGCACTTGGGTGGGAGAAGCTCGTGGGCCAGAAGGGCCTGTTACCATGCTGTATTTTTAAATTAAAAATTAATTAAAAAAACATTCAATTAAGTGAAATCGACATTAGGGACATATATTAATGGCTCATTGATCAAATAGCAATAGATTTTACACCAGTTCGATATTACATTGTCTAAGCTCCCTATTATAATATTAGTATTCAAGCAACAACCAATAATTTAAAATCACATCTCTTTCAATGATGGAAGGAATAGATAAGATAGAAGCAGGGAGGTTGTTTCCAATAGCAGGTGAAACTGGAACTAGAGGACGATTTAGGGGAGCAGACAACCACTGCAATCCATGATTTTATTTAACGTATTCAAATTCTTAAACTTCCACAGTGAGGATTTGAACTCGTGTTCGACCTGGAGCAGTTCGGTAATATGATTAGTGCATGGTGCCATCAATAATCTAGCTTGGACATCTCGGCATGGATAATGCAGCATGGAATAATATATCAGCTGACAGTAAACAGATTATGTATCTGTAATGATTTATTACCCAACAAGCTGACCAAATATGGCATGATTCACTTTTATCACTGGCAGACTTTATTTATTGAATAAATAATTTCAATTGTAATAATTAATTCCCTGAAAATAAAAGCTGAATAAGGAGCCATTCATTATCCAGTGAAAGATAATGTAAATAGCAAATAATTTATGATGTAATGGTGGCAAATTGTACATGTGGAATTATTACCAAAGCATGTAAATGCACGATATGTATGTGACAATATCGCTTATGCTTGAAATCTTCAATATTTCATAAGAACAAATTTATTATCGATTAATCCATTATATGAAAGCAACAATGGAATCATTCATCAGCAAGCCTTGACAAACTGTGACCACCATCCCATTCATCACCTCACTCTGACAGATCTTGAACATGCAGGGAGCTACTATCATTTGGAATAAGTGGATTTAGGGGAGTATTGCAGAATGTAAAGGTGTAAAGAAGAGTAATGAACACAGCTCAGGCCATTACACCGATGACCTTGCCATCTTTGGAGGGTGGGAAGTACATTTTTGGAGGGTAGGAGAAAACCGGACACAGACACGGGAAAATCGCATAAACTCCTAATAAACAGTGCCGGATTCAAACCAGGGTTTGCTGGCACTGCAATAGTATTGTGCTAAATGCTGCGCTAACCATGATACCCAGGATATTCGAACCTGAAACTCTCTCATTTCCAAATATACACTCTGCCCAACTAATCACTGTCACCAAGGGTTTGCAAATTACTCCCACAATTATTCTCTTCCCTCCCAACCCCACTATTTGATGAGTTGTTTGTTTTTTCACACTAGGTTCATTTATTTCATTACCAATATTTTGCACATGTGCATAGACTCAGCTGACTAAACATTCAAAAATGTGGCATTAGCTTTTTAAAAAAATCTGTTAAATGGAGGCACGAAACCATTGTTAAATGTGACTGGAATATAAATGCCTTTATTATGCACAGCTTGACCCTTAAGCACAAGCTTCAGTGCTTGTAGCCAACAGATCCACAGAGGCCTGCTGAGTGTGACCTGCACATAAACAATGATGCTGTCACGTTGAGATGTTTAAACCTGCTGGAGAAATATATCAGGTTTTGGTGAGGAAAGTGGGGATCAATCGGAGGAGAAAGGGCTGTCTGAGTGCGTGACTGAACGAACTGGCTGGGCGGGATTGAAAGCTGCTGGGCGATTCCGAAGAGGTTTGGTGATTTTTGGCAAGGTGGTGCGAGGGCTGATGTAATATGGGGCAGATGCTAAGATATCTATTTAAATAGGAGAAAAAATGGATAAAGTATTATTTAAATGACCATAGATAAGTAGGTCAGGACATATGAAAGGATCTGAATGTCCTTGTACATCAGTCACTGAGAACAAATATGTCAGTGAAGCATGTGGTTTAGAAGGCAAATGGTTCCCAGTGATCTTGACCCGAATATTATTGATGTAATTTTTAATTTATGGCATTCACAAAAAAGGTTTAATATTTACTATTTATGAAATATGGTTGAAATTCCATCAAGCTCCTTTAGATAAAATTTAAAAAAGCATGGGAACAGGTGTTACATTTTTCAATATGTGAAGAGAGTTGGGACTTGATCTTAAACTAGTTAATGCTTCATGTGGTCGTCATTCTCTCTTACAATTTAAAGTAGTCCACAGAGCTCACATGTCCAAAGATAAACTTTCTCATATCTACGAGTCCGTTACACGAGAAGACCCGTTGTTACAGATGTAACAGTGGGGATGCCACATTATTCCTTATGTTTTGAAATTGTTTGAGTCTTAGAAGATACTGGACGGAGGTTTTTCAAATTTTATAAATAGTTCTTGACTTAAACTTAGAGCCTAATCCTTTAGTTGCTCTTTTCGGCACTACTGCACCAATGGTTATGTGAAATTGTCTTTCCTTAATCTAGAGTAAATCCAATGCTCTGCACCTGATATGAACATGAATTTTCAAAATATGTGGGGACCATTTGTGAACTATTTTCAGAACTTCTAGAATAATAACAATTTTGCTGATAATTTTATGTTCTTTTTCCCCGCTTTCTTCTGGAGCAGAGTACTAATCTTTTCATCGTTGTAGTGCGTTGAATGACTCAAAGACTTGTAGACTCAAACAAAGGCTTTTATTACCAGAGGACTGGAGTGCAGTACATCGAGGTCGACCAGTCCAGAATGACCTGGGTCTGGTTAGGTGCATCACTTTAGGACCTGGCCAGTAGGTGTGGCTACAGCTCTCAGCCAATCATTAACACTATTACCAAATATACACAGAAGTGATAAGATCCCATACTATCACAACGATATAACTCAGGTCTAAGTAGTGGGGATAGATATTATAATAAAATATTTCGTATCATTCTTTAATTTAGCGTTTAGAAGTGATTAGTGATATGGATACTGATTATAATAGCTTTGCATAAATATACATGATGTGTTTTACATGTTTTATTAATATAAAATCAATAAAAAGATTGAAAAAGAAAACAAGAAGCCAAATGGTACATTGGCTTTCCCTGGGCACTGCAGCAATGATATCCCTATTGCAATTGCACAGGGGGCTTGGTGGTGTCACAATTGGTGCAGTCTTGGTGCAAGTAATGGTATAGTTGACAGAGGAGGTTGACCAGGCCAATTCCGAGGATGGTGCCAATGCTGTAGGAGGAGAGGGCAGTTCAAAGTTCAAAATTCTAATTTTCAACCCTAAGGTTCTTTTCACTATGGGCCAGGTAGAATTTCTACTTACTGCTAACTGTAAACTGTACTCAAAAGAGAGAAATGTAAGCAAAGGAAAAAAAATGTAAACAAACTGACTCTGCAAATGCAATAAATATAAACATGGAGGAATGAATAATGTGCAAAATGAAAATCTTAAATGAGTCTCTGATTAATTCTATTGTACAAGAGACTTATAGTGGTGGGGTAGCACCTGTTCCTGATTGTGGTGGAATGATTCCTGCAGCACCTATACCTCTTTTCTGATGGTCGAATCTGGGGGGATTTGCAGGTGGTGTGGATCCTTGCTGCTATCCTTCGACAGCAGTGTTCCATGTAGGTAGGGAGAGTTTTGGCGATTGGGCTGTGCCTATTACCTTTTGCAGGGATTTCCACTCAGAGGTATTGATGCCCCCCATACCAGTCCTTGATACAGCCAGTCAGCACACTTTCTGCTACACATCTGAAGAAGTTTGCCAAGGTTTCTTATGGCATATTGAAACGCCCAAACTCCTGAGCAAGTAGAGGCGCTTTAATCATGATGACATTAGTATGAAGAGTCCTGGAAAGGTCATCTGAGGTGGTGACCCCCTCCACAGGAATTTAAATTTTCTTACCCTCTGCACCTCTGATCCCCCAGTGATCAGTGGATCATAATCCTCTGGTTTTCCCTTCTGAAAATCTGCAATCACCTTTTTGGTCTTTGTGACATTGAGAAAGAAATTTATAATCCATTCAGCCAAGTTTTCAATCTCCCTCCTGTAAGCTAACTTATCACCCCTTTTTATACAGCCCATCAGGTGGTAACATCAGCAAATTTATAAATGGTGTTGTCATAGGTGTAAAGCAAGTAGAGCAGGGGACTAAATGTACAACCCTGTGGCACTCTGGTGCTAATAGAGATTGTGAAGGAGATGTTCTTGTCAATCCGCACTGACTGGAGTCTGGACGTGAAGAAATCGAGCATCGAATTGCACAGTGGGGTATTGAGGCCCAGGCCTTGGAGTTTGCTGATTAGTTTTGAGGTGATGATGGTGTTGAATGTTGACCTGTAGTCAATAAAGAATATCCTGATGTATGCATCTTTGCTGTCAGGTGTTCCAGGATTTTGTGTAGAATCAGTGAGATGTTGCTATGATAGGCAAATTGGAACAGATCCATGTCATCGTTCAAGCTAAAGTTCAAGTCATATATACCAAGATGCAGTGATAAGATTTGTTTTCTGAGAAGGTCAGCTAGACATCTCAATCATAGTTCTGCAAGTAAGACACAGAGCAGAAGAGCAGAGTTTGCACGGAACAAAGGCAGATCATTTAATGTGGTGAGGGTCATTCAAGAGTCTAATAATGTTAAGTTTGATCCAATATAATGAAGTGTGTGACACACAAGTGTGTGTGTACAACACAACTTTGTTTGCTTTGCAAAGCAGGTGCTCCGTTACACGAGAAGACCCGTTGTAACCTACAATAGTCTTTCTGCAAGGAAGCCAATATGCAGATGGGCACCAGCCTTTCAAAATAGTTTAGCTTCCTGTTCTACAGCCTGTTAGTGGCTATTTACATGACTTGTCATCTACAGACTTCAGCAAGACATCTAGCATGAGTTTCGAGAACAGCGCGGCATTCGTTCCCACCTCTCTCACAGCTGCACTACAAAAAGAAAACGATTTCTTTCACAGACTCTAGTATTTTCCCATAAAATATATTCTTTTCATGCCTTTTCTCGCTGCTGAAATTTAAATTTATAGAAAGTAAAGAAGCAAATAATGCAAATCTGTACAATCAATGCTATAATTTATCAATAACGGTGGAAATGCCTCTGTCCTTTAAACTGGTGGTGTGTGATCTTCCTCCCTGTGGTAAGAGTGTGTAACTGGAGCAGGATGAGCCCTTATGAGCCTTTTTCAAGGCAGTAAGAAGTACTGATGGAATCAATAGAGGGAGAGGAGTGTATTCACAACCCTCTACAGTTCGAATGGGGGTGCTGTAGTAGCATTGTGTGAACTGCTATGGTAACTTCCACTTCCTTTCAGACTCTATCATTGGAGATTGTGTGATGGTTGAGATGATTAATTATGTCATGTAACATGGAGCAGGTGTTGGACTAGAAACCAGTAAATAGCCTTAAGATCCTGGGAGTAAAAATCTCCACCTCCTACCTGTGGGACTGTGCTCCTCCTGCTGCCCCTCCCCCCGACCATTTTATTCGGTCACCTGCCTACATTTTGCTCATACCTTGATGAAGGGCTCAAGCCCGAAACTTATATTATGTATCTTTGATATATATCAGGTACACTGTGGACCTGCTGAGTTTCTCCAGCCTTCTGTTTCTACTTTGATCACTGCACGTTTCACTCCAGTGACTGGTCCACCCACATCAACGCAATGACCAAAGGAAGTGCACCAGCGCCTCCACTTCCTCAGAAGCCCGAGAACATTTGGCACGCCACCAGCATCCCTTAGCAACTTGTACAGGTGCACCTTTGAAAGAATTTTGTCAGGGTGCATCACTGTGTGGGATAGGAATTGCTCCAGCCAAGACCGAGAGGAACTTCAGAGGGTTGTGAACACGGTTCAGCCCTTCCCTTTGAGTTCGAGTCTGACACTGTAATGAGTTTGTATACTCTTCCTGTGACTTGCGTGGGTTTTCCCCAGATGCTCCAGTTTCTTCCTACTCTCCAAAATATGTGCAAGGTTGTAGGTTAATTCGGAGTTATTGGCCGACACGGGTTTCAATGGCTGGAATTGGCTTCTTGCCTGTTGAATCATTAAATTTAAAATTTGAGAAAAGTCTGAAACTGTTGGAAGTCTGAAACATGATGAAAGGTTATTGACCTGAGACGTTCACTCTGTTTTTCTCTCTCCTTAAATGGTGTCTGGCCTGCTGAGTGTTTCCGGCATTTAAAATGGGAATAAGGCGGCATAATGGTTAGTGCAACACTATTACAGCCCCAGTTACCCAAGTTTGAATCTGGTGCTGTCCGTAGGGAGTTTGTCTGTTGGCCCCTTGATCTGTGTGGGTTTACACCAGGTGGTCCAGTTTCCTCCAAAGGCATCGTTTACCAATCTTTTCCGGTCTCAGACCCACCTGGCATCTGGCCTAACATGCCATTGCCCACTAGTGGCGCTGACTAAGAGATATTTTTAAGTCAAAGGCAGCTTTATAAGAAACACATATTTTTCTAATTTAAAGTATTTTATTTAACATTTTTAAAGAACTAAAAAAACACCGCAAGCATACACTGAACATAAAAACCCCCAATCAAAATCAAAGCTCAAGCTACTTTAACGAGACCCCTGTTTCTTCTCCAATTTCCATATCCTTGGTTCTGTTGTAGATAATGCATACAATGAGACTGACTGCTTCAATGCAATTGCTCACAAACTAGCAACATATTCTACAGTCACGCAATCAGGGTAAATCTTCAATGAAACTTTTTGCAAAAATAATTTATATCTAATTTTAGAAGAGAAATATATCATGTGTTTTACCTTATAAACAGGAACCTCTTGAATCCTGACTGAAGTGAAGAACAACAAGCAGTAAGAAGACAGGAAATACACACTTCTGAATCAGTCTGAATCTGTCTTGTGTGGAGGTCTGATAGGGACTGTGACTAAGTGCTGAGCACCAAGCCACTTGGCCTGATGACCTCCTGGACCTCACTGACCTCAGTGGCAGATTGCTCCCCACCCTTCCCAAGATCACCCGGAAGGACCAAGACATGACCTCAGTGGGTGGGGAAATCTCCGTGGCCCACACTGTTACATGCTGTGGCCCACTGATTGGGAACCACTGGTGTATGGGCTTAGTAGGTTAATTGTGCAGCATCAGCTGAAAGGCCCTATTACCGTGCTGCTTGTCTAAAATTTAAAAATACTTATTTCAAAAAAAAAGTTTAACAAAGAATGGGGTGATTGCCTTTCAGTAGAAACTTGATCATCCACTGAAATGTTGTAGCTACAAGTGGCTGGGGCGTCTGTGGAAAATTACTCCACTGGCTGGATGAGTGAGGCTCCAATGTTACTAAAAGGAGCTCTGCAGGATCTGTGATGAAGTGCCTTGAATGTTCCACGTCCATATGCAAAGGCTACAGCCTTGTCCATTTTCAAGGTGCTTCAACTGGACCTTCCAAAGCAGCAGGAACTAAAACTGAGAGCTCAAGGATTGCAGGCACATGGGAACGTCATCACTGACAGATTCCCCATCAAATCAAACACGATCCAGTTTGGAAATATATTGGTCTTCCTTTTTCATCATTGAATCAAAGGGGTGAAACCCCAAGCACAATGTTTGTTCTGGAAAATCGCTGCCTCACAACACCTGTGACCCCGGTTCAATCCCGATCTTGGGCACTGTCTGTGTGGAGTTTGTGTGTTCTCCTTGAGACCTACATGGGTTTTTCCCGGGGGCTCCGATTTTCTCCCACCCTCCAAAAATGTAGGGGGCTTGTGGGTTAATTGGGTGTAATGGAGCGGCACAGGCTTCAATGGCTGGAATCAGCTTTATCCATGTCGTAATTTAATTGGTAAATAACTCACTGCTGTGAATGAGCTCCAGTGATGGTCGAATCTGGAGGGATTTGCAGGGCAATGTAAAAGGGTGTTTTACTTATAAGTTCAGTCTTGATGGGCTGCAGGGCCTCTTTGATTGTCCAGGAGTATTTCTGCAAGTGGACCTCTGGATAATGCAGCACATCTGCTCAAAGACGTCGCAAGAACATTTCAATCACTCCATGGCTTTCCTGCACTCCAGTGCAAATTATGTCCATGGGTATGTCCATGGGCATGAACTAAGGAGTATCATAGCATGTGAGTTGCAGAGACTTGCCAAGCACAGTCTGAGGAACAGCTCACTGTTCAGTCAGCATATTT